>NT_176682.1:828669-915943 GCF_000188095.3 Bombus impatiens | reverse complement strand
GACGCTTTTATTACGGTCTCCTTGTTATTCGAATGCTCGCGCGCTTTTGTACGTTTTACGTCGCCACCGGAAAATTGGACCTCGTATCTGGCGTCTCATCCTCGTTCCCCTTTCGGCTCCTTAAGAAACATCACCAACCTTTTTCGTCTCGGAGCTGTTCCCTCCTCGGAGAGAAACGCGGCTACGTTCGGCTTATAAATCTCCATTAAGTCGCAACGACGTCCCGTTCGTCGTTCGCTCTTCACTTTTCGTCGTTGAAGCCGAATCAACGCGTTCAACCATTGTGTGGCTATGGAGCAGTGCCTAGGGATCTTCTTTAGGGAGATCGTGGCGTAAAATTATTTTTTCCCTTTTCTATTATATCTACTTTTTGATAATTTTCATTCTAGCGACGAAATGGCGTGTTAATGATACCAAGGAACCCTGGTTTAGCAAGATTGGATGTAGCATGAAGCATACTTTCCCATTTCGATGACTTTTCTATCATTATTCGTCTTGAAGTTTCAGTTTCTATTTCAACGACAAACTATACACGTTGAAAACACCAAGTTATTATTATTTATTTATTTTATTTATTCTTAGTCCTTTATCCTTTCGGCTTTGGACGACTTTTGGTTTACATCTCTTATATAATGCCCTTACATCACATATATTTCTCTTACTCTAGCACTTCTATAATTATATACAGCTGCTTATACCTATCTATTGCACCTTACTTGATCTATCTCTATGTACTAACTTATATCTAACGCTTATAACTAAGTGCTTATTCCTTCTTTGGCTTTGGCTTCCTTGCTGTGCTCCTTCCCTGTCGTTCCTCCTCCTCTTCTGTTACTCTTCTGTTACTCTATTATCGCTTTCAGTCCTGCCAGTCCTTCTCCAGTCTCATTTAGTGTTTCGAAAACACCAAGTTATTTTTATTTATCTTTCGCATAAAAAACGTGTCCTCGGAATAATCGCAAATGATACGGTGTAAATTACGAAGGAAATTCCGACGAATGAAATTGAAGGTTTCAGTGGTTCTCAGTAAGAAGTACGCGAAAGACGAAGAAAAAATAATTTCCCTAATACGTACGCTGTGGAAACTCGATTATGCGAAAGTTACTTTTTAACATTAACGAATCGTGCCGATTAGAAGCCAGTGAAACGCGTACATCTGATGCTAGAACCAGTATTATACACACTATACATATCCGACATATCAACAACTACCAACAGCAAAATGCTGACATTCGCAGACGACACGGCTGTACTAGTCAGACACACTAATTCAGAAATAGCAGTAATATTACTACAAAAGCACGACACAAAAATAGAAAAATGGCTACAAGATGAACAAATAAAAGCAAACCCCAGTAAATGCAACCGTATTACATTTACACTAAGAAAAGGGAAACCACCAATTGAATTGCACGCACATAACACAAACAAGGCAAGTTAAATATCTAGGACTTCGCTTAGACACACAACTTACATGGAAACAATATACTAAATCAATTATAGACAAAATACGGATAAAAAGAAGGATGTACTGTCTAACTAGTCGAAACTCTAAACTCAGCATAGAAAATAAACTTAAAAATCTACAAAACCTCTATAGGGGACAGCAGCAATGAGCCACATAAATAAACTATAGTCGCTATAATCGAAGATACTGAGAACAATAGTCAACGCCCCGTGGTATGTTAGAAGCGAGAATATACGCAAAGATTTACAAATACCAACGGTCAAAGAAGAAATCGACAGGTACGCAGAAAAATACAAGGAAAGAACGGCAGCACATCGAAACCAGCCGGTTGCTGAAGCGAGGAAAACTCTCACAAAAAGAAGACTAAAAAGAAAACACGCCATTGACTTCACTAAAGAAATAAAATAGTCAAACTCGAAGATGGTATCCCGCTGAAGGTAGCCATCCACATGTTATTTAGCAATTAAGTTAAAAAAATTTACCAAATGTCCAGCTGGACAAATTGCAAAGTACAAATTAAATAATAAAAAGAAATCTGATGTTTACTGAGAATAGTTAGAATCGACATTGAAATTATTCAATCGTGACAACGAACTTCGCTATGCCATGGAATTTGCAACAAAATTGCGGTACAAATAAAATAAAATTTAACAAAATTTAGCAAATGTCCAGCTGCACAAATTGCAAAGTACAAATTAAATAATAAAAAAAAGTCTGATGCTTACTGAGAATCGACTAATTTCGATCGTGACAACGAACTTCGCTGTGCCATGGAATTTGCAACAAAATTGCGGTACAAATAAAATAAAATTTAACAAAATTTAGCAAATGTCCAGCTGGACAAATTGTAAAGTATAAATTAAATAATAAAAAGAAATCTGATGTTTACTGAGAATCGACTAATTTCAATCGTGACAACGAACTTCGCTGTGCCATTCAATTTGCAACAAAATTGCGGTACAAATAAAATAAAATTTAACAAAATTTAGCAAATGTCCAGCTGCACAAATTGCAAAGTACAAATTAAATAATAAAAAAAAGTCTGATGCTTACTGAGAATCGACTAATTTCGATCGTGACAACGAACTTCGCTGTGCCATGGAATTTGCAACAAAATTGCGGTACAAATAAAATAAAATTTAACAAAATGTACCAAATGTCCAGCTGCACAAATTGCAAAGTACAAATTAAATAATAGAAAAGAAAATCTGATGCTTACTGAGAATCGACTAATTTCAATCGTGACAACGAACTTCGCTGTGCCATTGAATTTATAACAAAATTGCGCTATAAATCAATGCTTCGTAAAAAGAAATGAACAGAAAAGCAAGCGATCTAAAGAAACACGCTGCACGATAGATTAATCCCGAAACTTGAAGAAACTTTCAACAAACTTGCTATCCAACTTTATAGAAAAACATCTCGTATACGCTGACCCGATACTTTTAGCCAACTGAAAGCCCGTAATCGATTAGAAAATCACGCAAGAGTAGGATCGATCGGCAACCAATTGCACATTTATGCTCGAGCTTGCAACTCTCTGGATGTTGTTAATCTCGCCTGTTTACAATACGCGAGCGTGTTTGGTTCATCGATCTTCGGGCGTCGCGTTTTGCGATGCAAGTCGAACAATCGCCGGGAAATGGGTCAAGTCCTAATTGCATGGACGCCGCGGGGCAAGGAGAGAAGAAAACAAAATGTCTCGTAACGTATCGTTCGATTTCCCGGTGGGAACGTCGAGCAAATGGCCCTCGTTAAAAAATATCGAAACACCGTTTGCTATGGGCGAATTTAATGGAGGCAGTTGAAGAGGTTGAATTAATGGCAGAAGCGAGTGAATTGCAGGCGAATGGCTGGCGCGATATTTCGAAGATGTTCGGCCATTGGTAACGATAGAACTGATCGAAATTTGATGATGATGAGTTCGAGATCGACGTGTTGACTTCGTGTAACGACGAACTCGTATTTTCGTATAGCGAGAGTATCCGTGTTTTGAAAATCAGTCATGAGATTGTTTTACCAAAATACATTTGACAATATTCGTATTATAATAATTACGATATTGGCGACCAGATTTTTAATGGAAGCGAGCAATTTTATTATTACAGTCTATGATTATTCTACGAAAATAGATATATTACTTGTGCGTGGGATTATTACTCCTGGAATTATTACGCGAATTCTTATTCTTCAGAATATTATTTGGAAAGTGGAACCTCGTTGGAAAATTGTGTTACCAAGGCAAATGTATAGAAAGCATAGCAGTTCGCATATTTCGTACATTTCATTTTTATATTGCGTGCGTTCTTTATCTCATTTTAACTTTCGAATTTTCTAGAAATTTTCTAGAATCGTACAAGATGTATATCTATCTCGAAAACTTTGAAGTTTCTGGAAGAATCGTTAAATAAATGGTGCAGATTGAAAGCACTGTGATAGAAAGAAATTTAACAGTGACGTGATATTTAGTATATTAATCGTCAACAACAGTGGCAAATATCTTACGATATCATTAGAATTATCATCACGCAAATAACAGAATTATTTACACGCAATTTTCTTTATCGTTGCGCGCTCTGAACGCTCTGTCTTAGCTTCGGAAAGCTACACAATTTTCTAAAAACTATCAATATTGAACCAGTAGCTGCTATCATCTCGCCGTTCTTTGCTTTATCATTGAGTACATATAGCTTTCCACTTGTGTACCATGTGTCAATAACGCCATTTCTAGTGTTAGAGCGATTTAATTAAAAATCGCAGCACGAAGTCGCAACGAACCGAACAGAATTCCTTTAAAGAATGTCAAAAGGTACGGCAGGTTTGATTCGAAGGTAAAGTAGAAAGGGAGGCGAAAAAGAAAGAAAATGGAAAATTGCCGGTGAATTGGGCGGATGCGTCGCCAGAGAATTGATAGAGAGGAGGAAACATCGAGAGGAGGAAAAAGGAGGAAGGCACAGAAGTTCCGTGCCAAGTCAATACTTCGTTCCCGATAACGTCATTCGATTACCGATTAAAAGAAGATTTCGATATCGAGCCTCTTCGTATCTGGCTAAATAATCAATCGTTCGACCACGGCTGCTTTTTCCCTTTGCCTTTCCTTTCTTTTTTTTTTTTTCTTTATTCTTTTTTTACAAGGCGATCAACTCTTTACCGCTTTCTTCGAGCCAATTTGTTTTAACGTTTTAAACACGATGGGGCGATTCAGACAGCGTGTCCTTTTTCAATTCGTATATTTTCTGCGTCGTTACAAGCGAATACGTGAACTGTTCCTAAAAGAAATATTACCGTCTACGCGTTTCATCGTGCAATGATAAATTTTGTAAAATAATTGGAAAATTTTCCTTGACGTTTACAAATTCATGCAAACAAATATGTTTCCCTATTAAACAAGGGAACTATCTGTCACGCTGTATACAGGGTGGTCCGTAACCAGTGATGCGACGGGGTACAGGATGATTGTACGCGAAAAGATAAGTGGAAAATATGTAACGAAATTTGTTGGTACGACGAAAAGTTTGTTTCTTTTAGGGAAAATCGAGTTTGAAAATCTATCGAATGTACTTAACCATCCGTCTGCAATCTTATTTTCACATACGTCGTCTGCATACTTTCACAGAATTTTTTAGCTTTCCGTGCTTTAAAAAACCCCGCCAATATGCTCTTCCAAGTTTCCGGAACATTAACCGATAGTTTCTATCGTCACATATTACCGTAATCTTCTTTCAAGCAGAGCAGGATTTAAACAAAAATATGGGAAAAATGAAAAATTGCGTGAAACTGCTGGTGGAAGACGACCCGATGCGCAAATGGAAGTTTAAACTTGGCCAGGTACCGACTAGATATGAATAAACAGTCGGTTGGAAATAAGTCGAGAATATAGAATAAAATTGTTCCGTTTAATGCTCTATTTTCGCCCCATTTCTCACCCGTTCTTCGCACAAATTTGTTTTTTCTTTTCGATACTTTCAAACATTTTCACGGTAAAAAATTATATTATTCTGCCATTTATCGAGCAATTTTTATGAAACTTGTTCACCTTCAGCCATAAAATTCGATAGCTTTGAAGAAGAACTCGTAGGACGGCGCGTGAAGGACAAAGAACAAAATTAATTATTTATCTTTTCATTTCATCGATGGTTTCACCATTATGTCAATTTGGCATATGGTCTGGCACGTGCCCATAATACATATTAACACTTTGATCACACCAAAATCACATGTTTCGCTCAGGACACCACGGGAGTACTTTTATTATTCAAAGCATACAATGGCAAAAAAATAATAAATTGATGATGTAAGACAGCTTATTGGTGGTGGTGACCACCATGGGCGCCTTGGTAACGGTTGATGGTGACATATTATAACAAGGCTTCGTTTATTTCAACAAACCATTCAGATTCCAACGTCCAGAATATATTGTTGAAACGTGTAGAAGATATTAGTAAACAGTATTTGCTCGTTCTATATATAATAGTAAGGTATGTTCACACTTCTAACTTCAATTATATGATTATAAAGTAGCATTTACGATTATTTTCTAAGGTGTGTTTATAATAATATTCGTAGATTACCCCTCAAAGATATGGTGCAAACACAGTGCACCGTTGGATGCAAGATTTGTTCTCATTTTTTTTTTACTGATGTTCTAATAAAAATGTCTAATCGTTCAATGGCGCATTTTTATTTCAAAGTTTCTTCTATTCATCGGTTATATTCAAAATGCCCTAACTGTCAATTTTCATACAATTTTTACAATTGCAAGAAGTTCAAGCGCTCCGGTCACCAATGACCAACGTGACAGTCAAAGTGTTAAACTTGCTCTTTTTTCTATATAGAGGGTGGTTGGTAACTGGTGGTACAAGGAAAAGGGGTGATTCTACGCGAAAAAAGAAGTCGAAAATATAGAGTAAAAATTTTTCTTTTAATTTTTCCATCGAGACAACGATCTACAGTGAGATCCGTCATAACGAGACGCGATAAAGTCCAGATTTCCTCGAAAAGAAAACCTCAAACGAAAAATTTTTATTCTATATTTTCGACTTCTTTTTTCGCGTAGAATCACCTTCTTTCCGCTTGTACCATCAGTTACCAACCACCCTGTATATTGCACGTCGCATCTATAGGCCTAGACCCATTAGATTTTCTGTTTCTACCTTTCTATATTTCCATCTTATGTGCTTCTGCTTTCGTCGTTCGTAGACTATGCTGGCGGTCTACCAATCGTACTCGCCACTTACGAGTCACCCCGTATATTTCATTTTTATGGACAACGAACCGAGGAAAATTTTCGCGCGAAACGACCAGCGAATTCGGAATGAAAAGATTACGTAAAAGAATCCACTTCTTGGATTTCCATCCGCCCGAAAACCGTGTCATCAAATTCCTATCGAAGGTTTCTGGAAAAGTTCGCGGTTTGCCACTTATCGGTACTTTACGGTCGAGATACCTCGAAAACGCGTCGACCGCGGTGCGCTTGAAAAACTGATCAAACCGGAAGCTAACGCGTTGCTCCTACACGGCGTAAAGAAGCCGATGGGCCGATCATCGTAAAATAGAAATAGGATCGCTTAAAGGTGCCGACACGTTCGATATTTCATTCGTCAGCAGCGTGTCGCCTGCCGCATCTCTCGATAACACGCCTCGTTTATCGATCGCACGCGATCCAGAAGAGGCTAGAAATCGAGCTTTGACACTGCAACGTTCGCGAAAGAGGAAATGAAAGCTCGAAAATAGCCCAACTCGATGATCGAAGAAGGTTGATAGCACTATGTAGAGAGAAGCTGTTTATGTTCGAAACTTTCACGATGATTAGATGACACGTTTGCACTTCTTTGGCTTTCCATCGTGTTTTCGGCAGGTAGACCCGGGGTTAGATAACGCGTTAAATTTCTGGAAATATAATTTTCTAAAAAAAAATATAATCTTCTACATAACACGAATTTTGAATATACGATGAACAATGATATTCGATATTTTATATTATCGACATGATCGACATGACATTATTCACATAACACGTATATAGTGAACGTATAATTACTAAATTAAATACATAAAATTATTTTTCCATTAATTAAAGTAACTTTCTCTTACTGACTTCAAACTACAGTATAATATTTCTTTCGCGAGTAGTTGCTTTTTCTATTTTTTTAATCTTCAATCTGACCTCCTTTTAAGCAACACCGATCGTTACTTGGCTGTTTTAAACTTCTAGTTAGTCAACATTTATAATCTAAGTCCGCGAGCATCGAGCGCGATCGAAAAAGTAACGCTCTCTTAACACCTGTAACAACTAACAAATCTCACGACGAAGAAGATACAGAAATCTATCGCCTGGTGTGCACGGAATCCTACAGTATAAGGAAACCAGACGAAAAATTGGCGCAATGTACTGAGCATAAGGATCGGGCACATGAAAAATGCAGCAATCAAAATTTTCTTTATATTTATCTCAATTACGATTGCGAATAGTTGGTTAAAAATTTCACTTCTTTTTCTTTACTTGTTAATTAAATCGATAAATATTTTAATTTTATAAAGCGTAGCAACACACATTAGATGTTTCTTATTATCGAAGCCACGCAGTGTTACGAGCGACCTGAGGTCACAGTCGGCTGCAACACTTTCTCCGCTTCTCATTTTTTTACTAATAACCTGTTTATTACTTGAAATACAACGAAACATTTGTGACTCGATAATGTCAGACAAGTAAGCGACATTTTCGTCTAAGAATTTTTCTTGTAAACGTAATAGCTCCAGCGCGATCGTATTGCAAAATCAAAGTGCTATTACCACAATCTACTGTGCGCGTTAATACGACAATCGTCCGGAAAGTAATACCCGTTTACGTGTAAAAGTCAAACAAAAGCATGAGATGTGCGTATAGAAGGACACGTAGCTTCGTTCGTACGTTGACAGAAATCATACTAAATTTTTTGGTATTGGAATAATTATTATCGTGGTGATTTCATACGCTTAAAATGACAATGCAAATTGAAAACCCTGCTGGTAACGAAGCGCACGGTCTGTCGCATTTTTACGCTTCTTGAATGTTGAAAACCGTTGCTTAAGAGTACTACACCATCGAATTATTGTAATTTATCGTAATAAGGCTATGGTTAAATCATTTGTAAGACGATGGATGCTATCATAAACTTTCCGAACGCTTGTCTCATTGCAGAGAAACGTGACGGCGAATTTATTGCACGTGATCGACGCGCCAAACGAGCCACACTGCCTCTTTTTCTTGTTCTTCTTCCTTTCTTTCTCTTCCTTTTTTTTTTTTTCGCGGAATTGAAAGTATCTTTGTACAGGAAACAATGATTCAAAAGACGACGTGAAGCGATGGTCGTGTAAACGGTGGAGATGTGTGTCGAAGGTATACGAAAGCTCGTCCCACGTTGCGACAAGTGTGCAAATAGGAGCGATGGTTATACTAGAAAATACCTAAGTATATATACTAAAATTTTGAACGAAGAAACCTTTTCAAAATGCATTCGTCTGGTTGTTATTTCTAAACGTAGTAGTCCTTGTCTCAACGTTTCGGAAAAAGGTGGAAAAGTAAGGATGTTACGACGATGTTATAACGAGTGTTAAATCGAACGTAGTTACGTGATCGAATATACCCTCAAAAACCTTGTTCGTTTGCGATTAATTTTGTAACACTGACATCGAAGAAACAAGATGCTATTCCATATTTGACGGCATTCCTCTATAGCCGGCGATGCTTAAAATAAAAGCAGACTAAGCGGCTTAACGCGCGAGACTGAATAGAATTCTAAGAGTAGAATTATAAGGTCGAGTTAAACTGAGTGAGAAAAATAAAGCGCGACTAACGTACTCGTAGCGTAAAGAGTAAAGCAAAACTAGCGTAAGGTAAGACTATCGAAATATAGAGGAAACTGTATGACAAGCGAAACGACCTAGCGTTTATAATGTCTGTGCGAGTTCTTTGTACTTTATGTGTTACAGCCTATAGACCATGGTCGTAGACTTCTAGCCAGAAACTTTTAAATAATAAAAAAGAAGGAAAAAAAAAAGGTAAAAGTGTATGGCACACGCGTTGCTCGTTTCGTAACTCGCTGTCAGCATACGCAGAAACGCGTTCATCGGTGTCGGCGTGGCTTTTTCGCTCGTCGGGTCATCTCTCTCTTTTTCCTTCTCACTTGCACGCTATTCTCCTCTCTTTTCGTGGGACGAATTCGAGTGATACGCGAGATTGGCGCAAGGCCAGCCGACGATTGCGTAACTCGCGTCAATGCGAATCGCTCGACCGCTCGATGAATGCCGTTCGCGATGCTCGGCCGTCTGCTCTTTCCTCTCGCTTCCTCCCGGAACAGCCAGCAGAGCAACGGTTCACCTGTGCCTGTCGATCTCTCGATCGCTCTTCGATTTAGTGGTCCATTATGAAATTGGAGGTGCGAGATCAAATAAGCGAAATTTATTTACCTTCATCTTTACTTTTTTTAATATGTCATTTGGTATTGGTTTGGTATATTTATCATTATGTAAAGCTTACAATGACTACAGAAATTATTTGTACATACCCTTATTTTCCAATGAAGAGTGTTTTATCGCGTTCCACGTTTCATTTTCATAATAGCAGAATTTGTGTAGTAGTACGGAAGTACTATCAAACGATGTGAAGCTTAATATACTTGGATATATTTATACAAATACCATAATAGATAGAATGGTGTGTAGATATTTTTGTATATTATTTTTTATAGTTTTCGTGTATTATTTGATGACTGGAAATCATAGTGATGCGAGTGAAAGTTTCAAGAAGCTGTATTTATCGTATAATTAAATTATTATCGAATTATTATTATCGAAAAAGTAGAATGAATTTTTTCTAATGCGGTGCAATTCCATTTATCGGGAGGAAATGTTATTTCGTCGACTGAAAATCATAGTTGCGCGACTTGAAAATTTGAAGAAGCTGTATTTGGCCAAGCGTTGAAACTCTTAAACGTGCGATCCCTTTGGTTTCATAATTAGCGAAGTTATTAGTTTATTCTCTGCAGCAATACGTTTTCAAAACGTGAAAAGGTAGAATGGATTTTTTTTTAAACACAGTTAGGGGCCGATTAACTGAACTTTCGTCGATTGAATCAGCGCATCCCGACGTGAACTCCAATTTTGCGTGTGTATGTATGGGAAGGAAAAATAATTAGTGGGGAAAATAGATCAACTATTATACAAACTCCAATTATACATGCGTATAAATTGTTTACTCCGACAACTTTAGATAAACGGAGTTCTACCGTGTAAAACGCAGCAGATTATTTCATAAAAACTGCCAGTGAGCTGAATCACGCGCCACTCGAGAATCTCAGTTAACCATTTACCTTTGAAGGTAGAAAACTAGAAATCAACTTGCGGTTCTTCTTCTTTTGTCCGTTTTTATGGCAAGGTTTAAAGGTTGCGTTTGACGGGTTTATCTATTTTACTAAGCTTGTAACTCTTCGTTTCTTTATCCTTGTTAGGGGATTGTATTCTATACGAGGATGAAAGGGGAAAATACGTTACGAGTATAATATTGTTGAATTTTTTTTTTTTTGTTCGAGAACAATGAGCATTCTTCAATGATGGGAAGGATGTATTAGGTTGTCCGGCAGGTTTCTTTCGTTTTATAAGAAAATAATAGAGTTTTATATTAGTTTATTGAATTATACACGAACGTAATAATAGAAATATATCACGCGTAATTCAATAAAATAGTATAAAACAGAAATTCTTGTTCATCTATTATCAAGCGGTACAGGGGGTGATTCTACGCGAAAAAGAAGTCGAAAATATATAAAATAATTTTTAATTAAACTGAATTTCAGCTCCGCGGTCTCCACAAAATTAAACGAATAACACATGCAATATATATATATTATTTTTCTATTTTAATAGTTTTCTATTTAGTTTCCCATTTTAATATATATAAATAAAAGTAGAAAACGAGAAATTTGTTTCTAATTAAATAGAAGTTTAGCTCCGCGGTCTTCACAAAATTAAATGAATAACACGTGTAATATATATATTAGGTTGTCCGAAAAGTTTCTTTCGTTTCATAAGGTGATAATAGACGCACAACGTTTTTTGTTTTATATTAGTTTATTGAATTATGCACGAACGTAATAATAGAAATATAACGAAATGGATCATACCTAATTTAATAAAATAATATAAAACAGAAATTGTTGCTCATCTATAATATTATCACCTTACGAAACGAAACAAACTTTTCGGACAACTTGATATACAGGGTGGTTGGTAATTGGTGGTACAAGCGGTACAGGGGGTGATTCTACGCGAAAAAAGAAGTCGAAAATATAGAATAAACATTTTTTTTTTTTTTTACTTTTTCCATCAAGACAACGATCTACAGTGAGATCCGTTATAACGTACCACACGCGTACCGACCGAAAATTCAAAATGGATTTTCTCGAAAACAAAGCCACAAACGAAAAATTTTTATTCTATATTTTCGACTTCTTTTTTCGCGTAGAATCACCCCCTTTCCGCTTGTACCACCAATTACCAACCACCCTGTATACGATTGGTTATCATTTCTACATGATTGTTATCATAGACAAAATTGTTGTCGGTGAACGCTGTGATCGATGGAACTGGTGTGGATGAAAACGATACGGACACAGTACGATTACATAAGAAATAGCTAGCTGCAATATAAAGTTTTGACTACGCTCAGCTATAGCGGAATCCTTCTCTACTAATAATTGCAATATAAATAGAAGCGTTAAATTGTTCGAGCAAACAGAACTGTGACGTGGCAAGAAAACGTAATCTAGCCGGACCTCTCATAGGTTTATCTTAGGTTGATCTTTTAAAGTAACCTTACACACTGCATCGATCAAATTTTAAATATAAAACTGATCGCTCGTATACACATGCAAGAGAAATGAAATGGGCGTATAATAATCTTAATAAATCGGGAAACGCAAATACGACTAAACGCGAAGGCAAGTATTTATTGCTCGAGTATGTTCGATTTATTATCGTGCAGCAATTTATGATATTTCAGAATAAAGCGACTCGTATAATCCGATTCACATACAAGATCTAGATAAAGTATCCTTCGCTCGAGTACGTTTAATTTGTTCGTAGCAGAAATGTTGACCTACCGTCCTTTTTACCTTCTCGATGCACATAATTGTAGCAGAAGGTACAAGGCTTCAAGAGCGTTCAAATAATTGGTCTGTTAACATAGTCTGATACTGTTGCAAACACGCTTCTAGGTAAACTAAGATCACAGTACGATATCTACGAGTTCAACAGAGCACCGGCATGGCAAACTCTGAAGCTATCCGAAAATTACCATGCAACCAGCAAATTGACTCCAAGGGGCCACATCTTTAACGGACTACCGGAAATTAAAATTCCAAATTCGACTGCTCTCGAAAAACCATTCGCATCTCTATGATACGCTGCTTAAAATTCCCAACACTGTGTGACATTGTACAATGTAACTATTGTATAATATGATGATTATACTTTTATGAGGCTCGTCCTGCGCGTAATATGATTTATTCTGTTATGGTAGGTAGGTTAGACGAAAATAAACAAATTAAGTGTTAACACTAACAGCGTATTTTTTTCCCATATTTTCTGCGACCGAAGAATTTCATAGAAAAGTGGTAGGACATTTTGCGAAAGCGAGATAAGTTCGGAAAACGGTACGTAATATTTGTATCTATGCAAAAGATCTTGCTACGAGTTTTTTAATTCTTTTAAATAGCTATATCATCAACTATTTATCAACCACGTGGAAGACTAAATTATCGTCTGTTATATATAGCCATCGAATGTTAACAAATGTTAACAAATGATAACAAATGTTACGGCCTCGTTATACGACCCATGAATGATCAGAATATTCATTTGATGATAAAAGTTGTTGAAAACGTCAAATTAGCATTTGAAAACGGTTACGTAAATGTTAGATTAGTTGAGTCGGTGAAATTCGAAACTGGTTATTTTTCGTCAGAAAATGAACCGAGAAGAGAGAGACAGAGATAGGAAGTTAGGAAAATGACACCGACAATAATGTTTTAAGAGATATGTATTACTGAAATTACTTCGCGATAAACAGTCCCAAAGAACTAGCGTCTCGAATGAAAGCGAGTTATTCTACCGTTGTTCAACTTGAATGGAATGCGAAAAGCAAAGAAAACGGACAAACTGCTTTCTTTAAACAGTTAAATGATATATAGAAGCTCGCATGTAAACTGTATTAATTTCAGTTACAGAACAACTATGTGAATATCGAATATATTCTATACACTTTTGCACATTTAGATTTCTCATAAATCATCAGGCGCTCTATCGATAGGTGAATCGAGTCTCTCAGGAACCAAACTAATCAAACTTCGCTTTTTGCCCTAATTAATTTCCTAACTTGGTTATATAAGTGGGCGATTAACGTTCTGACCCTTGAAAAACAAATTGCATGCACGGTTATGTTTATTACAAAAAGATAATGTAAATAACAACAAACTCCGAGGGAAATATAAAAAGAAATAGTATTTGCAATATCATCGTATTTTTCTGATCTAACATCGACAATGTGGCTTCCGAGCAACTCGTTTATTTATCAATTATTATTTCCCTTGCCAAAGGAACGAGTAGTATCGGTCAACTGTAAACTTTTTTTTACAAAGAAAAATATTAAACATCGTGCAACAACGTCATTTATCACCCTATCGAGAAATTAGATATAGAGAGCAAGCGAAGCAACGTAATTAAATCGATGAATGAAAGAATTCGAGAAACAAAAGGAAAAGGTGGAAGAAACGAATGCAGGAAACGATTACGCTACCATAGAAAAAGAGTGATCTGCCTGCCCACAGTTAATTTTTCTGAACGGTGCACGTGTGAGTCGATGGCGACGCGTACCGTAGCCTCGTCCATGCACGTGACTATCAGCTCGTGGTACGGCCACGTACGAGCAACATCGTGAATATGCGAGTGTGCGTAATCTCGGGACGCAACGTGTACGAGAGTTCCTCCCGTACCACGCACCATTGCCTCTGTGAACGAGCACACGTTGTCAGCTTGTTCACTTGTCTACAGAACCATGGATTTAGGGTAGTAGTTTAGGGCTTCCGAAATTCTCATAAGCTTAGACAGATAAATGGTAACGATACTGCGTTATAACATAGGCTAGGTCTCGAAAATTTGTATGAACTGAGTCTGGAAAGTCTGGTAATTTAATTGTAAATTAGGACTAATAAATTAGTGCTTGAAAAATTTTTATAGGCTGACACCTGAAAATGATGATGGCACTATAACACACCTTAAGTTAGGGTTAAGGCTTTTCACATTTTGATGAGCTGAGACTCGGAAATGGTAATGCTACTATATCGTGCCTTAGGTTAGGGCTTTGCAAGTTTTGAGCAACTGAGACTCGAAAATGGTAATACTACTATATTGTGCCTTGAGTCAAGGCTTCGCGAATTTTGAGTAACTGAGACTCGAAAATGGTAATGCTACTATATCGTGCCTTAGGTTTGAGCTTCGCGAATTTTGAGTAACTGAGACTCGAGAATGGTAATGCTACTATATCGTACCGTAGGTTTGAGCTTCGCGAATTTTGAGCAACTGAGACTCGAGAATGGTGATGCTACTATATCGTGTTTTAAGTTAAGGCTTCGAGTATTTTGAGCAACTGAGACTTGAAAATGGTAATGCTACTATATCATGCCTTGAGTTAATGCTTCGCGAATTTTGAGCAACTGAGACTCGAAAATGGTAATGCTACTATATCGTGCCTTAGGTTTGAGCTTCGCGAATTTTGAGTAACTGAGACTCGAGAATGGTAATGCTACTATATCGTACCGTAGGTTTGAGCTTCGCGAATTTTGAGCAACTGAGACTCGAGAATGGTGATGCTACTATATCGTGTTTTAAGTTAAGGCTTCGAGTATTTTGAGCAACTGAGACTTGAAAATGGTAATGCTACTATATCGTGCCTTAGGTTAGAGCTTCGCGAATTTTGAGCAACTGAGACTCGAAAATGGTAATGCTACTATATCGTGCCTTAAGTTAACTCTTCCCAAGTTTTGAGCAGCTGAGACTCAAAAATGGTAATGCTACTATATCGTATTTTAAGTTAATGGTTCGAGTATTTTGAGCAGCTGAGACTCGAAAATGATAATGCTACTATATCGTGCCTTAAGTTAACTCTTCCCAAGTTTTGTGCAGCTGAGACTCGAAAATTGTACTGCTACTATATCGTATTTTAAGTTAAGGCTTCGAATATTTTGAGCAGCTAAGACTCGAAAATGGTAATGCTACTATATCGTGCCTTAGGTTAGAGCTTCGCGAATTTTGAGCAACTGAAACCTGAAAATGGTAATAGTACTATATCGTGCCTTAGGTTAGAGCTTCGCGAATTTTGAACAGCTGAGACTCGAAAATGGTAATGCTACTATATCGTATTTTAAGTTAAGGCTTCGAGTATTTTGAGCAGCTAAGACTCGAAAATGGTAATGCTACTATATCGTGCCTTAGGTTAACTCTTCGCAAGTTTTGAGCAGCTGAGACTCGAAAATGGTAATGGTGCTTGATTCCACATATGTACATCTGAGAGGAGCTAAATGGAAATCATTGTGAAGAGACCTTCGATCTCGATTGGATACTGAATGGTAATATTTGACGCGATTCGAATATTAGTTAGGCATACACTTTGGGAATGTACGAGGTAGGTCATGGTTTGAACCAATCCTTTTGTAGCTCTGTGTCAAGTAAAATTCAACATTATATTTGGCTGCACATATTCTACGTTAATGTTAATTTAAATGTGAAATGTTCGGATGTTAAATATTTAAATTCTTCTATGACGAACAATGTAGACACGTTAACAATTATGAAGATTTGCAACAATAATTATTAACAAGAATCATCAAGAACGATTCGCTTGCTCCTTACGATTTTACAACAAGGTATTCTCAAATGTGGGCTGATCTGAACTATCTACACCTAATCCCTAAAACATACTTTGCAGTCTACTAAAATACATTCTGTATAAAATATCCGAAACAAAATTTTATTCATAATTAATTTTATTCATAAAAATATGAATCTGTGTAAACATTTCTGAAGCAATAACAACACAACGATATTATAGCGAAATAAATTATTCCAATGAAAACGCATAAAATAGTCATTTGCAAATAAATTCCGAATGAAAATTGCCATTTCCAAGTTACGCAACATTACAAAATCAAATAGATTTGCATCTATGCGACCTAACCGATAATAAACTCTACTATAACGAAATAAATTATTCCGATCGTAACGTACGAAGACCCACAAAATTATCACTTCCAAACAGATTTCATCAAAACTACCGTTTCCAACTTAAATATCCACGTATCCATGTACCAAGACAAATTAAATGAACCTTTAAGCAAATTTAGGATCCGAAAGAGTTCGATAAAACGATCTAATTAACGTCACTGTGTCTTCAACTGATCTGTACGATTCAATAGCGAATACTCTCTAGTCTATCTCGAGACTATCTCGACAAGATGGTCTCCATCGATCACGAAAGTTTTATTCGTCGATCGTATGAAGAATGAGGAACGATTTCATGGAGGACTGAAGAACAGAGGGGAACCGCGCGAGTACACAGAGTTCAGTTTGCGAGTAAAACTTCCTCCTCTACGAATTCGATCACCAACGATGTCTGAAGTATGTTTGAAATTGTTCGTTTGAAAGTAGAAAAGAAAGAGAGAGGGGGAGTGAGAGAGAGAGAAAGAGAAAGAGAGATAGAAAATGATGTTAGAGGAAACTATCTCGATTGGATCCTTTGGATCCTATTTATGAACCGCCGACGTTATCGTTCATACGTTTATATATTTTATTGACGGTAGCAAAGTGGTTGGCAGCCTTTCATGGCTACGACAAACAGAGCAAATTGCTGTATACCTGTCAAGGTTCATTTGCAAGCTCGTGTTAATTAATCGTTTGCGTGAAAAAATTAAGAGAACGAAGTATTAACACTGGGATAAGTTTCAGCTTTAACGTGTACTGAGTAGTAGCATATTTGTGTTGCAGTTAAATAATTAAATAACTGAATATCGAATAATTAAATAATTTGACGATTATAACGAAACGATTAAATAGTTATAATTAAATTGACATGTTGAAAATAAAATATATATACATAAATACATATATACATATAGTCGTGCTTGCATTTCAATGAATGTCTACGTTGATTTTGTCAAATTTGGTTCGTAAAGGTTAGTGATTTAACCACTTTTGATTGCTAAAAATTAGTAACGTAAAACTTCAATGACGAAATTTAATAATTTCGTAGTTTAAACTTTTTTTTTCATTCTTAGTACTTGTAAAAAAAAACGATGCAGCCAATCGTCTTGAGAGACTTGGTGCTTTCAATATGGTGACACTTATTTATCCATCCGATTTCACGAAATAAATTCAATGAAAAATTATATAAGGTAATACATCTGAAATTACAGTAACAAAATAGCAGACAATTTTAAAATCAGCCCGCAATTGCCACCTGATTAACAGGCAATAGATTAGTTAAATCAATGGAAAATCCTTTTTCCTGGTTCCCAGAATAATGTCATTTGCGTACAAATTGCATACATAATTAACACCATTTGATTCTCCTGAGCTTTCAATGATCGTGCGTCATAATAATTTAACTGAAAGTCGATGTAAAATCGCGAACATATTACGAAGATGGCAAGTGCCTCTGGGAATCGATGTACTTTGCGAATTAATCCGATGAATGGAAATCGTCGAAAAATCACCGTAACGACGTGACTAATTTTTCCTTCTTTCTTTTCTAAGGAAATTTAAAGGCGCGGTCTGGTCGTTCAGAAAAGATGCAACATACGTTTGTAAGTTAATGCTCGATAACTATGTAAATTATCTAGTCAAACAATGTCAAGATATTCGATCGTGTGACTTATGATTTTGATAAAAAGTATGAAATATGACTTCTTCCGATAAAACTCTGGGAACACATAGCTTTTTGGGGGGAAAGAAAAAAAAAAGAAACAAAGACGTCGTATATTTAATTATACCTACGAATATGTAGTTTTTACTAGGATTTAATTAAATTGTATCATTTTGGAGAAATTTTGCAAATCTTGCCCTGTCTATAATTCCCCTCGGTCAAATTCGATTCGCATTGAAATAACATTTCATATGCAGCGACCTAATTATAACGCTCCGCTATTATTCGCTTTTCTCCCGATAATTGATAATGGATTTCAATAACGAATAATACATTTATTTTATGAATGATGTATACATACGAGCGAATGTATTTTTAACGTCACTACTGTCTCTGCTAATTATTCAAATAATTCTGAATTCCCGTGTTTATGCAACATCGTGTTCGAAATGGATTCTACGTGTACAAAATATTCTTTGATCATTTCGTCTTCTACGTTCTTCCACGTATTATCGGCAGTTCACTCTACGAGGGAACGAAGAGCATAAAATAAATAGCGAAGATCGAAAATACATACCGCGTGTATAAAATACAAGAAAAATATAAAATCGAATCCTGTTCGTATTGCTACAACTGTTAGTAGGTTGTCCGAAAAGTTTCTTTCGTTTCATAAGATGATAACAGATGAACAACGATTTCTGTTTTATATTATTTTATTGAATTAGGTATGATCCATTTCGTTATATTTCGTGCACAATTCAATAAACTAATATACAACAAAAAACATTATTATTAAGCGTCTATTATTTTCTTATAAAACGAAAGAAACTTTTCGCACAATCTAATATTTCTCATATTTTTCCGGTCATGAATCCATTGGAAAAAGGGAAAAAGGCGAAATCGGGAATTAAAGCGGAACGTGGAAAATGACGGAATTAGAAACGAGGTAAAAAGCAGGCCAAGAGAATTACGGGGCACCGTGGCGTAGAGGGATGAGCATTCTGCGGCAGATAATAGCGAAGTAATGGGGCTTCAGTCTCGCAGTTTGGCCCAGACCAACCATTTCATCCTTTTTTGCCGCTTCGATAGCCCGACAGTGGAAATGGTCGCGACGATGGATTTACGAATCGACACAAAGGATCGCGTGCCAGGATTCCGCGGGTCTTCCTTCTCCTCTTTACGATGTCATATTCGACCGTTGAAATCGTTTCGATTCGAGAAAAACTCCTTTGTTTTTGGATTAAACGCCGCTGCGTAACAAACAGGGAAAATGTCTTTCTTGCATTCTTTAACGTTGATTTAAACGAAAACGAATTAACGTTGACGAAGCGTTTAATTAGAATCAACGTTGTGACAAAATGTTGAACATGCAAATGTTCACTCGTTTGTTCATTTTATTTATCTGCTGTTTGTTACAGAGGAAGAGAACATAACAGAAGAGAGGACCAGATTATTTGACGTTTAATTTAATTAATTTGATGTTTAACGAATGAAATGTTCGTAGGTTTGGTTTTCGTCGAATCGATTTCTGACGAAGCGTTCCTGACGTCATCGTCGATGCTACTGTCACGTAAAATTCGCGATAAAAAGGGAAGAGCTGAGCAATAGCTTGACTCGACTGTCCTTTTATATTTTTATATACTTTTATTTACAAAAGTGGTTAAGTACAATATTGCGATGAAGTAGCGAAATTACAAAGTATTAAAATAGTTGTTCAAATCGCGGCCAAGACTGTACCCAAGACTAGTCTCGTGGTCGAATGCTCGCAGTTTTATATGTTGAGTTTGTAGGAGTTAAGGAACAAGGAGAGGATTCTGAGTGCCCTACGTGATGAGGAAAGTTTGGTGTTTACCAAAGGTAAGGTCAGAGTCTAAGGATTCATTGTCAGGTAGCGTGGAATGGCGTAGATTTGAGTATGGTCGCTGTCACACTATCGCTTAGGTGGGTATAATTCGTCTCGATAGTATGCAATGGTTCAAAAAATTGAGGGATCCTCTTATGAATATGTAGTGTTTTAAACGTATCCCAAAATCCTACGAGAAAAGAACGCTTTCTGAAGTGAATCTCGCTGACGAAGAACCAAGTGAAAATAAAATAACAAGCAGATGAATCTTGTTTTTTATCATCGAACAGGTGATAGCATAGATTCTTCGGCAAGCAAAGTTTTATTCAGAGGAGAAATGCGAACCTTTCGAAATGCTTTGTTTAATCGGACAGGAAGATAAACGATCGTCGAACGAGCAAGAAAGTTCTTGGAAAAAAGGCCGATAAAATTGCTTTAGCGCCATAGCTTCGTTAATGAAACATCGCCTCATGGAACATATTTGTCAATCGAGCAAGGTGAACGTAAACGATCGCTTAATCATCTTTCAAACACCGACTATCATGGTGCAGATAACTTATCTCGGATAACTTAAGTTGCATGCGCTATTTGTATACCCGGTGATTTAGTTACCTAAAGCTATTTAAGGTTCATGCTTTGCATACTGGTCGACATTTTTTCGTTTCTTCCTCGAGTGATTGCTTAAGCTTCATTACTTATGAGTACATTTTAAATACCTGTTTGTAAAATTAATGTTAAAATGAAAGTGTATATTTATTGAATTAATGCATGATTGTAATATATGCATACACATATGCAAGATCAGACTTACTCCAGAGAAACTAATTCTATCTGTTATTAAATAGACATCAATTATGGTTTCCGTGAATATAACAAATTTATTTCCATTCTAACTTCCAATCAACCTTACTCCAAAATCTTCAGAATGAATACAGATTTTTGATAAAAAGAGAAAAATCCCTAATTTCTGAACTTTACATTTTAGTCCTAACCCTCGATCAACCCTACTTCAAAATCTTCAGAATGAATCTAAATCTCTACAAAATAAAAAACAAAAGAAAGAAAGGAAAAGAAAAGAAGAAGAATCCCTGATTCTCAAACATTAATTACGAATGCATCAAACTTTTTATAATTTAACATAACTACCGATCAACTCCACTCGAAAATCTTCAGAACGAATCCAAACCTTCACAAAACAAAAAAAAGAAGAAGAATTAGTAGAAAGAGACTCAACCATTAATTACGAATGCAACAAATCTTAGAAAGAAAATAAAACGAGGAAGAATGCCTGACCCTCAAACATCTTCATACCAACCCGCTCCGTCGCGCCGCGCTCAGCTCTTTCAAATTTCGCGCCAATTCCTCTCGCGCGTTCCGTTCTCCATTCTCTCTGTTTGTAAACAAAGCGTTGAACGCGGCTGAGGTCGAAGAGGTCTGTGTAGCTGTTGAGCACGATCGTGGAACGCGTGTAAAGTCTAAAAGCATCGACTCGTGTGTAGTACTCCGTTCCTTCCTCTTCCACCAGCGGTGAATGACGCGTCCGGTTCTTTCTGGTTTGAGCTCGCCATTCACCGAATCGTCGACTCGGTGGCTCGTCCGCACCGGTTCGAACCGGTAAACCGACTAGGTCCCGGTTAGGATGGCTCGATTAGCGCCTCGGCAATTATTGAATGGCCGACCAGCCGACGATAAGGTTCACTCCTTTTATCCTCGACTTCCTCAATCGAGACCGATATCTTGACGCGCGTCCTGTGACCACGACCCGACACGTCGACCTTATGCGTGTTTCACCGTGTGTACGTGTGCCTGTGCTTGTGTTTTCCATTGTGCGTGTGCGTGTTCACATCCCACGAGCTAATTTCTTATTCCCGTGCGGCACGGATACGACGTGTCCGCGTCGAGAATCGAGAGACGACAGCGAAGAAGATGCAGCGCCGTGGAGGACGAGCAAGATGGAGAGAAGCTGGTGGCGGCGATGACGATGGTGATGGTGGTGGTGGTACATGGTGATGATGATGATGATGATGATGATGATGATGATGATGATGGTGATGATGATGATGATGAGGATGAGGATGAGGATGAGGATGATGATGGAACGCATTGTGGAACGCACACTATGGTGAGACGATGTTTTTATTGGGAGAGGATTTGGGAACGGATGAGGGTATTTTGTTAATGGTTAAGGTGGTGGTAGTAGGTTCTACAAAATTGAGTTCAATCGTGACTCGCAGGAAGGATCGAGGATGTGAAGACGTAGGTTTTTGGTTTTTTGGTATCGCGATTTGGAGGATGATGGAGTTTGTTGAAACGATATAGTATAATTATTGTATGGGTTAGGTGTGGAGCTTCTATTTTATTTAGATAGAGAAGGTATTTGAGCATCTAGGTAGAGGATTTTTGGCACTGGTAGCAAACATTTGAAACGACATCTAGGCTATACTCTAGCTATATCTTTATTGTGGATTAAATTAATGTTAAATGTGACAAACTAAATTTGGGGCAAAAGGTACAGTAGAAAAGTTTAACAGAATTATATGAGTTAGGTATTAGGCTTCTATTCTATATATTTAGGTAGACGATTTTTGACATTGGTATCAAATATTGCAGTGACGTATAGGGTATATACTATAACTATATCTTTACCGTGAATTAAATTAATGTTAAATGTGACAAACTAAATTTGGGGGGAAATACAGTAGAAAAGTCTAACAGAATTATAATATGAATTAGGTATTAAGTTTCTACCCTATATATTTAGGTAGAGGATTTTTGACACTGGTATCAAATATTGCAGTGACGTGTAGAGTGTATTATACCTATATCTTTATGGATTAAATCAATACTAGATGCTAGGACAAATTAGATTTGGAAAAAAGTATAGTAGAAAAGCACAGTAGAATTACAATGTAGATTATGTATCAAGTTTTTGTTCTACTTATTCAGGTATTTTTTATATATTTTAGAAGATTTTTGACATTAGTATCAAATATTGCAATGACGTGTAGAGTATATCATAGCTATATCTTTATGTAGGAATGTTTATTATAAATTAACAGAAAAGACAGTATGATAAACACAATATTGTAACACTCTCACAAAATTGAATATAATATCGCACTTTACGAATTCGCTTAACACTATTTCTACGTCACAGCAACACGATGAACTTCTCTCGATCACGATTAATTCAACTCTGACAGCATTACCATTACTGTAACAAACCTTGGTAACGCTTACAACACTCCTTGACGACATTAACATATCTTAACAACGTTTATAAACAATCAGCCACGTCTTTCGCTAACGTCACACCATCCCACATTTATCATGGATTAAATTAATGCTAAATGCCAGGACAAATTAAATTTGGGGGAAAACACAGTAGAAAAGTCTAACAGAATTATAATATGAATTAGGTATTAAGTTTCTACCCTATATATTTAGGTAGAGGATTTTTGACATTGGTATCAAATATTGCAGTGACGTGTAGAGTGTATTATAGCTATATCTTTATCATGGATTTAATTAATACTAGATGCTAGGACAAATTAAATTTAGAAAAAAGGCATAGTAGAAAAGCACAGTAGAATTACAATGTAGATTATGTATCAAGTTTTTGTTCTACTTATTCAGGTATTTTTTATGTATTTTAGAAGATTTTTGACATTGGTATCAAATATTGCCATGACGTGTAGAATATATCAAAGGTATATCTTTATCATGGATTAAATTAATGCTAAATGCCAGGACAAATTAAATTTGGGGGAAAATACAGTAGAAAAGTCTAACAGAATTATAATATGAATTAGGTATTAAGTTTCTACCCTATATATTTAGGTAGAGGATTTTTGACATTGGTATCAAATATTGCAGTGACGTGTAGAGTGTATTATAGCTATATCTTTATCATGGATTTAATTAATACTAAATGCTAGGACAAATTAGATTTGGCAAATTGGGGGGTAAATGGGGGTTGCGTTCGATCGCGATCTACCGGATTAGAGATGTGATGCAGAGATAGGATTGTTGAAATACAGTTTTATTGGTTTCTAGTAATAGGTATATTCAGATTAGGAAGGTGCTACAGTTGATTCAATGGTTGATACATGTAGATTAGGTAAAATAGGGTTGGATATTAACCGTATATTTAGGTATAAGATTTTGGCATACAAGATTTTTGGAATTATTCAAATAACGGTGGAATATGGAGAGTATATAGTTAAAGCCTGTGGATCACAAGGAAGTAATTTTCATGGAGAATTGAATTTCCTAATTATCGGCAGCAACGTTTCCGAATCGAGGGATTAAGGAGTAAAATCCTAGCATAATCTCCATGAATACGAGAAATAATTTCGATAATGCTCTCCGTTATTACTTCATTTAAATTAACAAAGTATCATAGGAATATAAACTTTTCAGAATCCATTAATTAAAAAATACTGAATCGTCGTGACGTTACAAATATTTTTCAACATTTCGTCCGATATTTATTATCATCACTTGTATCACATCCTTTTGCAACGAATATACTAAACGGAAGTAATCCAGTGAATTCTTTAGAACGTCGGACACTAGTCATGTACCAAGATAATAAAATTAAAAGGTTTGCGAAAAGCGAAGTTGAGACGTGCTGAAAGCGTAACAAATCGCGATAATAAAAATACTTCAAGAATTCACAACACTTCGCGTTTCATCGATTTGGAAAATATTTTTGATAAATGTAATTCATGTGACATTCGTTAGATTTAGAAAAAGAGAGAAGGTAAATTTACGAGCAACAAGCCGCCATGGAATTTTAGAGGCGCGTTTCCACGGAGGATTCGTTTCTCACGGTCAGTTTGCCTCGCGTATTATGGCTCACAAATTTTCGTGGCCTCTGAACTGAAAATTTCGAGCTGATTGCACCTATCCCATCAGAATATTATTTTCAACTTGTTTGGCGCTAATGTCCCAAGAGACTCGTGAGTGGCTGGCTTTCTAGATAAACGTATCGCGAAATGAAAATGCCCCAGCTTTATCTAATCGACTGATTTTTGTTATGTCGCGCCGTTGTTACGTTAATGTTGTGAAACTTCACGGCATCGAGATTATCGTGCTTTTTTCATTATATAGATCAACAAATAAGATACTTCGTTATCTGTCTTTATTGCTTTTATCTCTTGATTGTTTGATTATAAGTTATTCATTTCTGGTTCGAATTAGAATCACATTACTCGAACACAATTAGAACACATTACTCGACGTTTTTAAAACAAAATTCGCCTTGAACTACGAGCAAAGAAGTTTACTTTATTTACTCTGTTTATGAATAACAGATTTGCTTTATATTTTTGTGATATCAGTTCTTGCGAAAACAGATATGTTTATCGCGTTTAGTTGATTAATACTTTTTTTTTTAATTTTAGAACGATTCATTTCAGTACATTTAATTTCTATAATTATATTAAACTGAATTTTTATCATATGAAATTGAATTTTATTAAAGTGAAATTTTATTCAATAAAAATTGATTGTCATTGCTCAATTACACAGTCGTAACTATTCTTCAATTAGCTTGTTGCTCGATTCAGCTAAGAATTGCGCGATTTCGCTTGCCCAAAATTATTGACCTTACACATTTGCACTTTCTGCATTCTCTGTTACAAATATAAATCAGCCGCTTGGGAACGATAACACGTTGGAAATGCCTCGTGAGAAATTGTCAAACGTAATTCTTGAAACTAATTCCGCCCAATAACTCTGCCAAAAAGTGTATAAACGGATCTTGCGTTAAATGGCAAGTAAAAAATACGCTGTCGCTTCTGGCTTCGCATCAAAAATCCAAGCGGAAACATAATAAAAGTTGACGAGGCTTTATCAAGAATCGATGAGTCTGCATTTTTTGGGAAATGCAACGTTCGTCGACAAATTCCTACGCTGATTTACTAGTTAACTAGAAATTCGACTGAAAATCGCTTCCTTGCGTTATTAAATATCCTTCAAAAATGGTCGATCGCAGCAATACCTTACGATCAGGTGAAGATTTCCCACCCAAACCAGAAAAACAAATTTCAATATTTTTTCTATTTTGTTTCCATACTAAAAATATACTAAATTGTTTCTATACTATTATCACCGATAAAAATAAAAACTTGGAAAGAAATGTATGTCACAAATAACGTTTCGTAACGTTCTCTTCTCGGAGCAAAATTCGCAATTTCAAACAGACTCGTTACGAAGCTGCGTGTCGTGAGGATCTTTCCAAGTGCGAAGGATTAAAATCAAATGCAAGAAAATTTTCAAATAATTCCACGAATCTTATCTTTTTTTTTTTAATTCCACTATGAAACTGTATATAATAAAAATAGTCGACAAGCAAAAGGTTAAAACGTAAGGTCGAAAAAAATCATTATAATTTGCAGAATTATCCATCTTTCTCCAAATGCCGCTATATTTGAATATTACTTAAACGTCCACTCGTATTTAACGAGAAGAGTTGCTTCGTCGTACGCGATTAATATGAAACACTGAAAACGAAAAGTGGAAGGAAAACCGGCGTTGAAAACGCGGCAAAAAAAGGTGTGGTGTGAATGAAAGCGGCGTGCGTCGCCCACGTGAACCACGATGCCAAAGTTCCGTTTCGACCAGTCATTCAGGAACAATGAACGGCGTCCCGGCGATTTCTATCCAGTTAGAACCGGAAAACCGGCGACTGGCGGTCTCAAGCGACGCGATAGCGTCGGCCAGTTATTGGATACTATCGACAGCCTCTCCTTCCCTCTTTGCTATTTCAACGCCACGAGGCCGTGCAACTTCTCGATGACGCGTCTCTGCCAAGTTGATCGACCTCACCTTGCGCCTTCCTGCATGCCGAAGCACCTGCTTCCGGTACACGCGCTACCATTACGTTTCGAACTTGAACGCAGTAGGTATTTTTCTAATTTCTTTTTTTGTTCTAATTTTCGTTTAAATATTCCATCTTCATGGGACACGCGGAGTTTCAACGTGTCCGGCATTAAAAGATCGTCTATTTCTTTTTTTTTTTTTTTTTTAGTCCTTTTTATCTTTGTTTTATCATTTAATTATTTGAACACACGTGGGACCATAACGTTTCTAATCATAAAAGATCTGTCTACATTGTGTGGTTTTCTGTTATTTTCGTTTACTTCGATCTTTATTTGCTCGACTGATCGCGGAACCCAAATTTCTCTAACTTTAAAGGATCGTGTATTTTTCGAATCTTTTTCATTTCTGTTTGTTTAATTCAGTCCTGGTACACACGGTACCAGTTTCTAGCTTCAAAATGTCGTCTACTTCGGATCTATTTATCTTCCTTTATTTACTTAGCCTCTTTGATACCTTGGGGACCGTAAAGCTCCTGGCTTAAAAAGATCGTATATTTCAAATTTCTTTATTTTTTCATTATCCATTTGATCCTTCTACTACTAATGGAACCATGATTTTTCTGATATAAACAATTTTTCTATATTTTTCGAATTTTCCTACCCTTCTTTATCTTTCCTTATTTACTTATCTCTTGCGGTACGCGTAGAACAATAAAGTTTCCAACATTAGAATATCGTTTTTATTTATCTTACTTAAATTATCTACTTATCTACTATGTTATCTACTTAACACTAGAACTACCACACCAGTCAAATTGACTGGTTTTACAGTTTTATTTTAAAATTCCTACTTCATGTTATATTTTCTATCCGCAATGATATAGTGACTCTCACAACGATAACTAAATGAATAACATAATGAATTTTATTTTGTTTTTCATGTATTCAAACTGGAAATAATTTTGTATCAATGCCAATACCAGTCAAAATGACTGGTACTTGTCAAAGTGTAAAAGGGTCCTGCAATCTGTTTATCGAACCCCAATTAACCAGCTTCCTCGTTTTATACAACTTCCCTCACGTTTTTTAAATTTTTACTACGTATCATTCAATATGATGATATCAGTTATCAGGAAAATTCCAGATCGATCGCTGGATCGATTGATGCTAACGCTAGAAATTCCACACTGGTCAAAATGACTGGTTCTACAATTTTATAAATTTGTCAAATCTCGTTTAGGGATCATGGTCCCAGATGGATTAATAATACCAAAAACGTACTACATAACATTGAATTTCTTCTCTAAGAAAGTAACAAATCAATAAATATAAAAATATTCTATTATTAGGTATTTTTTAAAGACCAGTCATTTGGACTGATTTTGGTAGAAATAGCTTCGTGTTAACCATCGGTAGTTCTAACGTTAAAGTTTCTTCCTAGATGAAGAATATAAAAGCTAGTCAAATTGTGAAACAGAGAATACATTCGCTTGGAGCATAGAATTGCTTGTATAGCGCGATATCGTAATCGTTATTGTTATAAAGCACGAGAGATGTTTGCAAGTGAGAATATTAGGACCAAAGAGATATAGAAACAGTAGAAACTATAGAAACTCCTTTGGAAATGCAGTTTAGCTTGGCAGGCTTAAGGAAAGCAGAGATCGAAAACGACATCGTGAGCGAACAGCGTGAACTGTAACGCGAAGAGGGGAAGCAGAGCGAAGAGGAAACACTCCGGGATCCAATTCGTCGTTATTTAAATGGGGTCGCGTACGATTGAGCTCGTTTAAGTGCACACGATGCACTCGCGGTCCTGCTGTTCACGTGTCTCACGCTCGTGTCTGTGATACGCTTCTGCATTTTCTTCTATATTAAACGCGTGTCGATTTATCAGCGACAAACAGTCACGATAATTGTAGCAACTAAACGATTCATTTCGATAATTGTCATTTAACCGACTTCGAAAAAAGGAGATTCTTCGATCGACCGGTATATCTATGTATATACGTACTGTTTCAGTTGTATGTTCACGCATAATCTCATAATGCGTTAACCGATTTCAACAATTCTTCTTCTCTGTTCGAAGTGATTGATTCTTCTCTGTTCACGTTTCATCGATATTTTCGAGCGTCTACGTTGATATTATTAACGAAATTTTACAAGTCACTGGTCATAAATTACTGGTACACGCGTTTTCCTGTATAATAGTAATAAGCTTGATAATAAATCGAATGAAACTTTACAAATTACCGGTTATCTTGTTCTCTCGTCCGACATAAAATTATGAGATTATAAGGAAGGATTATAATCTTATCAATTCAATGATACTATCAGTTAAAACCTTAGTGAGTTGTGCACGAGGGACCTGGTGTTTTAACCCTCGACAAATTACTCTTTCTCTTACGATATTGCCGAAATTCGGTATTATCCTTAAGGCTTTCTAGTGAAATATAATCTCAAGTCCAACATAATCGTTAATCTTTAAAAAGAAGACAGATACAGATGCGAAGAAATGAAAACAACAGTATCAAAGTTAACTATACAATTTCCTACAAAAATACTATTATATCGGTTATCATTAACCACATTCAAAAGTGTCCAACTAATATTCTAAACAATTTGCCACGTATATAATTTTTATATACAATTACCAATATAATTTTTTTAAATCTCTGTATCCAAATACAACAATTAGCTCGCATGCCTCCATTCATAGCAACGATCGATCTAAGATTCTTCGAAACTCATCCGACGGAAAAAGGAAATGAACGTGAAGCGGAATAAAAAGAAAAACAGTTCGAGGAGGAATTCGCTGACGAGTAGAGGTAGTCGGTGCACGTGTAATTAAAGTCAGCCGACGAATTCTCGGCGTTCTTTCACCGGCGGCAGGCGCCGTTTTAATTATTTAACTCGGTCGGGCGCGATAAGAGCTGCGGTAAACGCCGATTCCGTCTCTACGTTCGAAGTAACTTCGCCCAGTGAGTAGTCAGACAAGCGGCTGAGGGGTCGCAGTAGAAAAGGCGGCCGATGGTTCGACCTTCTCGTTTCGCTGGCACGCGCCAGGTGAAGTGGAAAAGGACCGCCAGACACCGCCGCAGTGAAAAAGAACCATCGGGCGCGGCCAAAGTGGAAAGGGGCGACGCTGTTCAGACGAATGCCACGTTTTTCGCAGAAACTTCAAATCTCTACTGTATATGTAAATACACAAGGTTTCGATGATTCTCGGGCGTTAACCTTTACTCTGCGTTACTTTATATTCAACTAAAACTAAATGCTTATTCACTTTTCGTAACTGGACTTTATATCGCAGTTCACGTGTTGTTTAAATGTATTCTATTTTGTCACGAGGACTAAAAATAATGCTATAGATAACAATAAAATGGAGGAAGTGTAGAACATCAAAGAATATTTGTTTTCTACGATTTCCTACGTTGCTTTTCCGACATTACCTCGTAAAGTCTTAATTTTTTTTCTTTTTGTTTGTTATTGCTAGGGATGTAGTCAGAGAAAATAATTGCGCAACAAAGTTCAAGCGTCGAAGATTTACATAGTCGATATTTCGAGCCAAAAGTTCAAACATCGAAAATTTACATAATAGATGTTTTGCGTTTTACGTATTTCGCTTAGACGGTTGTATTGACAGAAAACTGAGAAGATAAAATTTGAGTTTCGAAAGTTTAGTTATAATAAACGTAGAATTTTGTGATATTTTGTATTTCGCTACTCGATCAACACCGACATCCACACCTTTGATCCACGCACAATAGCCATCCTCCGTATCTTGTTCTCGAATCATTCGAGGAGTCGAACTCCGTTAGAACTCCTCGTGGGTCATAATGGAGCCAAGAGAATTCGATATTTCGCCCGACTTTCAATTAAAAGTCTCTAACCCGGCACGACGGAGTTCTTCAATCAGAACAACCCACAACAAACACAGTTTCTTCGTGATTTGGATCGAGAAATATATGCATTAAAAATCATATGAAAAAGAACCATATTCGAGGACAGAAAAGCTTTCAAAATGCTAATTCAAAAATAAGCCAAGTGTTGAGAAGAATTATACCTAACCAAAGAATTCGTGTATCTTACTATTACAATTAAAAATGGGTCCATTGTTCTGTGATCGATTAAACCTTCCTAATGTTGAGAAGAACCGTTAATAACAAAAATTCATGTGTGCTGTATTAACATAAATGAAAGTGAACCTATTACACTGTGACCAATCAAACCTTCCGAATATTGAGAACAGCTATATTTAATAATAAAAATTCAGCTGACCAAAAGTAAGTTCCAAGTACGAGAAAAGTCATAATAACAAAAATTCGTGTCTTCCATTGCTATATTTGAAAATGGATCTATCTCACTATAAACAACCAAACATCGTATGCCTTATCTTTATACTCAAAAGTGAGTCTACTGTACTAGGACGAATCACATGTCTAAAGTATCGAGGAAAGCCATAATTAGCAGGAAAAATTCGTGTGTGCTCTATGGAAGAAATTAGACCTGTTGCACTATAACCAATCAAACCTTTCAAATATCAAGGAGAGCCATGTTTAATAATAAAAATTCGTGTGACTTATCTTCATGATGGAAAGCTCATGTTGCATCGTGGCTAATCAAGCGTTCCAAGCGTTGAGAAAGGCCATAATTAAAAAGAAAAATTAGCGTGTACCCTATTATTATAATTAAAAGTAGACCCATAACACTATAACCAATGGATCTTCGCACATATTGGGAGAAGGGACCTAATAATAGCAACTCGTATAGCCTATCTTTATCATCAAAAGCTTTACTGCGCTAGGTCCAGTCGGATCATTCGAGCGTCAATTTTCCATCTCTGCACAGCAGTTTCTTCGTGATTTGGACGATGCTCGTTTCGAAGAGGCTTCCGCGCGAGTTCACACGGAGACGAACGCATCCAGGACGATCGATGTTGAGAAGAACCAACGTACCGGACTTTATCAGAACCTGGAAACGGTTCCCGGCAACAGCTCCGCTGGTTTGGAAAACCAATGACCCTAATCGCCCGTTCCGATATACTACACAAGGCTACGCCGATAGAACCGGGCCAATCCTTTGGAAACATCAGAAACCTCCGGGAGACTGGAAAGTCCTACGCGCTTCTTTATCATCGTTCGACAAGGAAACTGTTCGGACTGTTGCGCACCTATCATAGGGAAACTTAGCTGGAATATACTACTGCGTTGTTTGAGTTACTTTCGACTAGTCGACAGGCTGCTTGATGATTTATGAAATATTTAACAGAGAGTGTGTACAGGATGGCTGAAGCAATCATAGAGATGTGTTTACCTCGATACTTGATTAATTAAAGTCGAGTATACTGAAGTTTCTTTAAGAGTTATGACTGCAGAGGATACATAAATATTGTTGTAAATATTTCAATAATGTACATTGCAGTATGTGTGTGCAATGCTAATCATTGTATTGTACATACAAACGAGACTATTTCTTGACCGCGAAGTCGAAATTAAATAAATAAATACATATTTATGCGTGTACAACGATAATTACTAATATTTATATAAAAATATAGTTATGAAATATTCGTTTGTACATGCGTAAAAAAATATGCATTTACATATACCTGCTATACATCGAGATGTTTTTTAAAACACACTGTACGCTTTTGTATCTCGTTTAAAGTTCCATTTCTTGAATTCTATTCATCGATGTATTGAATGAATTTACGTAAATATTCGCAGACTAATAACGACGTTCCGATGATTTTGCTTTCCATTAATCTCTTGAATTTTCTAATTTCCAACAGACTATATACCCATCTAAATTTCTCACTCCATATATACAACCATACATACGAAAATTCTTTTTACTGTCATTGGATTATATTTTTTCAGTCATTTTATTCGACGATTCACTGAATAATAGCTATCACGTTCCTTCCTCGCATTCTTGAGAAGTATCGAGAGCCATGCTACTCCAAAGCGATAAATTAGTCGCTACAATCGGATGCCTGAAGCGGATCGTTCGTTTCTGGACAATGGCGCGAGGAAAATGAATGGGCTGACACTGGCGAGAATCGTCGCGTAAATACTCATCTAAATATTGAAATGCGAATACTGCATACCATATCGTACAAATATATCTTGTATTCGCCCTGTAATTCTCAGATACAGATACATTTATTTATCAATGCTTCTTCAAAAGATAACTTTTTTTTAAACAAAGCATTCGTGACGTTATGTAATCAGAATTAAAACAATTACACCGTAGACGAATTAATACATCCAATTGAATAAGACAACGACATAAATCAATTTTTAGGTGAGGCATAGATTGAAATATTTGACAAATGTTTTTTCATTACGAGCTGCACAATTTAATAGTCTGGCAGATTAAATTCTCACACGACTCAGGCTTCTCCTACAAAAAGGATTTCAATTATCCAGGCAGAAGTCAGTTTTTGTCCCACTTCTGTCCCTCCTCTTCCACTTAGAACCACCATTACCGGGCTGCGGATTTTTATGCAAATTCACATTTTTCAGAGTACAATTAAGAAGAAGTAGAACCTCGACAGGCTCAACTTGCGATTGTTCTAGCCAACAAGTATCATAGAAAGTACAATGCTCGCAATACTTTACATATTTTTTCATATTACGTACACTACGCAATGTTGCACTTTCAAATTTCCTATAAATGCATAAAAATCCGCAGTGTAACAATCACCATAAACACCAACCCTACGCATCGAAACGCTCAAATCATCAAAGAATCAATTCCACCATCAAACGACCACCATTGGGACACATCACGGAAGAAGAGGGTCTCGTTCTTACGCGCGTCTGTCCGTGGATTCGTTAAAGAGTTCCCGGTGTTGCTGGTACCAATATACACGTACACAGGCACACGTACGAACACAGATGATAGATTGTACGAGTGTGTGGTGACCGTGACTGTATCTGCGTCGGAGGAAGAGGCACATTACGTTCAATCTACCTCCGCTCCGCTCGACTCCTACTTCGCGTTCCGCACTCGTGATCTGCGATCCAAAGAGAGACAAAAACGCGGTCCAGTGACTCACACCCTCTGATATTCGACACGGTTTTACCACGGAACCGTCATCGCCCACGTCGTCATGCCAAGCGTGTATTTCCGTGTTTGAAACTTTGCTTCGATACTCGCGAGCTTCGCTATGGTTGAACGTAGTTTGAACCTCGTAGTTGAACGTAGTATGGTTAATCATATTGTTGCATCGATAGTGGCACAATTAGAAACATGTAAGTTTTAGAGCAGAGGCTTTTTAAAATCTACAAAGAAATCTTGATCGTTTCAACGGCGTTATACGGCTGACTTATCGCAACATACACCACTGTTCGTAAAAATAGTACAACCTTGCACTTTTAGAGTTACAAAACAACCGAAGAAGAGCCAATGCTGTTGTTAGACTAAGACCAGATTAATTAGTAATAGTAATTAATAGCCCATAAGTAATAATTTTGTCCTGTGACGCAAAAATGATGCAGTTACAAGTATATTTTATATTTGACGTGATAGAAGTAGAAACATAATTTTCTATTCAATAAAGGCATATTTGAAATTGTTTGAGTTGGGCCACTATCGTTGCCAAACAGAGATATAAACAGGTCTCGACACTCGTACAACGGAAGTATAAAAGAATACAGAAAATTGAGTGGTGAAAAATCAACATGGAAGACAAGCAGGTTCTCGTTCTGCACATGCGTGACATCCTATGAACGTGTCAGACAGGGTCACTCTACTCGTCTCCGTCTGTCTCGCAAGAACGACAACTTTGTTGCCTTTCGTGTTGATTTTTCGCGACTCAAATTTTGAGACGGCTCTCCCTAGCGAGTGTCGAGACCTGTTTACATAACCGTGGTTTGAACATGTTTGGAGACAGTTGTTGAAAGAATCTAGAGATTTTATTGTTGAGAGCCGTTGAAACTGAATATGATTCGTATTGTAGATGGGAAGTATTCTGTTTGAGAAAGTTTGCTGATGTACAAAATGTTTCAAAGTTGAGACGTAAGATTAATCGTATAGTTAATAACATTTAGTAGAATAATTTCTACAAAATAGAGATTCCGTGGAAAGATGGAATTGGTATGCATGTTTAATATCGTCGTTTAATATCAATTTTTTAAAGGTGATTATTTAATCGAAATTATTTTTATTTTAAGATAGGGTATTAATGGAATTGATATCGATGTTTAAACCTGTTGTTTTAAACTCAGTGAACAGATTTGATCGACAGAACTGACTGATATAATTCATGTAGAGAAGGGAATGTAAGATAAGGATGAAACTGATATAGTTTGAAATTGTTGTAAAACATCTTGAAAACCTACATGAACAAATTTATCGTTTATATATATAATTCGCTAATGTAATTTATACAAAAGAAAGGTTTATAATGAAGATGGAACTTGCATGAATAAACTTATAACTTAAACGTATAATTGACTAACATAATTTATACAAGAATTTAGAATAAGCATACCTATTGATGTTTCAAGTTGTTTAACGATGTTTATAGAAGTAAAATTTTTCGCTAAAGTAGAATTCCTATATGAAAATATTAATGTTGTATTTAATTTTGCGTCGTCCTGTACTTAATTCTCAAAATTCCAGTTATACGATACGCAATAGGAATATACATGTATCTTGAAATAGGACGTTGTTTCCATTGTTTCTGTCAGTTTCAATTTCGTTATACGTTTTATCAAGCGATCGTGTTTCAGCTCGATTCCATGTTTTTCATTGAAAAAAAACATTTTCATTCTACAACATAGTTTATGACACTCGTCTCTTTGATCTCTATCCCGTTGTCATCCTCTGCCTCCTCCTCCTCCTCCCTTCTCCTCAGGAAAAAAGAGTCAGGATATAACCGTGTACCTACGTTTCACACAGCCGGCAGGCGGAGCAGTAAAAAGAATTCACGGAAACAACGATCGCGTGACACGCGCGTTGATAACACTGCCCACGTGGACATTCAATCTATGTCGTCTTTAATAGCAATGCCACTTGAAATTAACCTATAAACGAGAACTTTAAAGCTGCTTTTTTTTTTACTGGAATTTAATCGTCGCAGAGCACACGGGGGAAAACATGACATGTACATTTTTATCGATTCCCTGATTTGAACGTTAATTTGAACCGATAACAAGCTAGTAGATTGAAAGATGCAAGTCTTAACAATAACCGATAAGTTTTAGGTTTTAGTTTGGTTTTTAGTTGCAGAGCAAAGGTGCAATTATTAAGACCAGTTACGTTCTAACACGCCCAATTTGTTTAACATAATCAACAGCGATGTTAAAGTAGTTTTACGAGATATTCAACCTTCGATACTTAACATAGCGTTCAGTTCAATTTCAGTTATATTAGTAGCAGCTCTTCCGTCTCTTCAAGAGCGATAACCGAAGAAAAATGATCCTCCTAAATAAATTACTGCCCGCAAGCAACTTTATGCTGGAAAATTGAACCTTAGAACTTGTGGCCTCAGTTAGGAAACAAAATTGCCGATACGTTAACGAACTAGGAAATACGCGGGGTCAGAACACAGCGTGTAGCTGATGAAATTCTCAACAGTTTTGGAAGAGAGGTAGCTGCGAAAGTCTAGCGCACCTGGTCTCATTGATTGCGCGTAACGTGATTGTACATTTTGAAAAGCACTGAGGTGCTGGCTTAGCTAGGAGCGAGCAGGTAGTGGGCGTATATGGATTCGACACGGGAACAATCAGTTAACTGGTTGAACGTTCGCGCTCGTGTACAGCCATGTTGTATGACACGACGGTTAGATGAAACATTAGGCGAACGTTAGGCGATGTTATAGCGGTACGTGAGAGAGTGGTACCGCCAGACCGTACGACTGTCAGCGATATTATACCTGGCGCTATTACGCGCCATTAAAGCACGTTAAGCAGCGTTCCCAAAGCGTTCATAAGGTCAGGTGTATGGAAATACGTAAAACGCTTCCACCTACATCAGAGACCATAAAACGAGTAGCAGAAAAGCGGAACTTTTTTTAAATTACGTCGAGTGGAAGATTTTAAGTGTGTGGAATTACGCGCAGAATCATTTTCACATTCTATGAAGCGACGTGGCTTGAAAATTATGTATTCGTTATTACTTGATCGTTTCTATGTTTCAAGAATTATTTTCTGCTTTTATCATCGGACTATTTTGCCAGATTTCGCGGCTTGCAGATTATTCGTCCGCTTATTTATTCACATGTCCCGAGAATTGCTTCCTATCTGCATTTGAATCCTGCCGTTCCACTATTTTCTCAAGTTCTGTCGCTTGAAACCTACGTATTCGCCTGCTTGTTCATTCGTACGTACCAAGAATTATCCTCTATCTTTAATAGCGTACTGATTCTATTTTGCATACGTTGCTCATAATACTTTCAGAGAAGATTTCTCTGTATGTACTTTAAATAGATTTAAAAGTACAGTTAAATCTGTTTAATCTTTTAATAGTTGCCCTTCAATCGGAAACTTCCTTTTTCCCAAATCTTATAATGGAAACACGAGGTAATCAAAGGATTGGAATTTATAATTCAAGGAAAGCCTGTGACGAAAATTCTTGTCACGAGACATTATTTAGCAGATTGTCTTCGTTGAACGGTAAAATAGAGGAGGATTACTTTGCATTTGGTCGATAGCTTCGTGTTCAGAGAAAGAAGCGCATACCATGGACGTGCACGAGAAGTGGAATTCAACCATTTGCCTTCGGATAGATTTGGGATCCAATATTCCCTCTTTCAAGCAAATCCAGGACTGGCAAAAAATAAAAAGAAAAAATCGTTTTTCACCAAAAAATGTATTTGGTAAATGGGATGGACTTTGAACCGACGTTATTCAAAAATAACATTTTTATCGCTCTGTTTACTTTCTATTTTTACTATATCGTTCGAAATGAAATCAAGAGATGAAATTTAAGATACAATTTCTACAATATCGACGTAACAACTATAACTAAAAACTTCTACGATTGTGAAATTTAACAATAATAGAGAGGATAAAATAAAAATTAGTAATTACTCGAAATAAAAAATTGTAATAAAGCTGAAACTTTAAGGACGTCTAATGGTATTTTAATAGCAACGAATGTGTTAACAGGTTGACAGACAGATACTGTAACTATCGAACTACGAAACTATTGAAATTCTGTTCAGGAAAGTCGGTCGGTGAATCTTCGTTGACAGCTGAAACGCATCGACTGGATGGACCAGTTTTAAAAGTTTATTGCAGAACAAAAGGGAACTGCGGCTAGGTCCTGAGATGAGTTTCACGTAGTTTCGTTGTTCCAACGTCCGAAGTTACTTTCCTGCCGTTGTTTCTCGCTTTTCAGGAAATTTAAGTGTCCTCGAGGCAGACGTAATTTCAGAAAGAGCAATTTTCCTACATCTTTGTTTACTCGCCAACTTTTCAATTGCTGTTTTTTTTTAATTCAACATTACGAAAAACATCTTTGCAACCTGATAGCGCAAGATGCCTGATTTAATTATGCAAATAGCTGGGTCTTAGAGAGTATAATGGAATAAAGAAGTTTCTCTTGAGCGTTAAAAAAGAACAAAGACGCCTCTCGTGTTTGAAACGAAAAAAATAGAAAAAAAAAGAAATCATGGCCATTTTAAGGACGACACATTTGACTACACGTCTACGACCTTTACGTAACAATTTATTAAATGCTTTTTACAACGGTTACTATTGCAAAAAGAGAAGTATGAAAAAAAATATTATCGTTAGAGAAGATAATATTATCGTTAGGTATATTTGCTCAAACAGAATTAAAAAAGAAGGAACGACGAACATACAGACACAGAGGATAAACGCTAGAATATAAAAGCTGGATTTTACTAAAATTCAAAAGACAAACATTATGTTCGCCAAGCGAACGACTAACTTCACGACACAAATTCGAGAAAAAAAGAAGAAGTATAATTCGTGCACCGGTAACAGGACTGGCATAATTCTTCGATGGAGCTAATCGTTGTTGAAAAATGACGTTTCCACGATAATAAATCATAGGATCATTTGAAGCGTCAGTGGCTTATGATGTCTGGGTAATTAATTAATCGCGCGACAGTCGCCAGCGTGTTGTCGCAGCGGAGGATCCCGGAATTGCGACGACGATTACACGGACCTGTATCTCTAAATATTTATCGAAAAAAGAAAGACAGCAGAGATAAAGGGGGAAAAAGAAAGGAAGTGAGAAAATAAACGGACGGCTGGGATTAACAGAGAAGAATGCTCTTTTCACCGAGTATGAAAAGCTCTGTAGGTGTTCGTAATTTCAGAGAGAACGCCAGGCCTGCCTGTTCACAAAGTATCAAAAACGATGCGGACACGCTGGTGAACCAGTTCTTCTATGATGCGCCAGAAGTACTTTTGTACACCGGGTGTCTCGTTTCTATGCAGCATAATTTTTTTAATATGTAATTTTATTACGTACGTATGCTTATGATTATAAATTTCTTTAAGATGCGTTAGATTTCTCTAAAAATTCGTTTAAAATAGACTTCTTTGAAATTCATTTTATCATTTCGATTTGCGAATCGACAGAGGAACGTTAGAGAATCGTTAAAAATTCAAAGAAAAAACGCACTCGATATAAAGCAAAGCTCTTTTATGGCTTTTGAAAACGAAACGATTCGCGGGGATTCGTGCGAATGAACCACTGGCGATATCTCCGCCGAGTGTCTAATTACTTTCTGTTCTTCAGTGGACGAAAAAAAGCACATGATTCGTGGAAAGCACTAGGACCGAATAGACTGAACAACCTCGAAACAGTTGGTTTCTCACTGTAATTACGAGCAGCTCAGTTGCCTACAATTCAGAGCAAACAAACGTTTATTATTGCCCGCCAGTATCCACGTGTTTGCCTTCTGAAATAGTAACAATGTGCCAACTAACCATAAAACGAATGATACGCACGACAAAAGCGTGTTTGATCTATGTTACAAAGAACATAAACGGAATTAGAAAGGATATAGCGTACGTAATTTTTTTCGGGTCGAGTCTCGTATCTGTCTAACACGTGAAGCGCATCGTGTTCATCGGAAAACTACTACAATTGTTTCGGCAAACCTGGAAATAAATTTCCAACGCTATCTACCTCGTGCAATCGTTTAAAATTTCATCTCGTCCTCGGAGTAATCTGCTCCAACAGACTTCATTGATTACGCTTTAAACAATCTGCTCTCTACTCAGCGTCCGTTTTGAAAAATGAAATGTGACGCGGGATATAGAAGGTCGAAGCAGCCTGTGGAAAGTAGAATTTTGAAGTTGGTAGTTGCAGACTTTATGGAAATTAGTCAAATTGAATAGTCCAATTAATCTAAGAGGCCACTTTCACTCAATTCCCAAGTTTTAATTCAGAAATTCATTGAAAAATACGCGAAAGTAATTATGCGCGCGTATTATTCCGCAGAGAGTAATTTTTCTCGTTTTGAAACATCAACGTTCTATAAATATACAAATTATACGATTCTAATTTCATACAAATCTTTGGAAATAATTATTTCAACGTTATACAAATTATTATAGCGACTAGAAAATTATAAAAAAAAACGATGTAGATGTGTTTCTGATCTGTGAAAATGTGATAAAAGCAGGTACGTTCCTAAACTCTCATTTGTCTATCGATTATTAAATAATACACGAAACTACTAACACCGACACATAGAGAGGTAAGATTGAAATGAAGTTTATTCAGTGAACAAGTACATAAGAATAATAATCCGAAGAACGTTGTAAATGTTACGAGTGTTCGTCTCGGATGAATCACATTTCCCAAGGTTAACGCATATTGAACCAATTTCTGTTGATGCAAAGATATATCAAGGGATCCTCGATACTCAAAGAGGGAACAGAAATCTTTTAATAAACCACTAACAATGCGTGACTCCAATAACACTTCATGTGACGAAGAGTACCAGGGATCAATTAGATCAATTACAAATTGTTGCTTCTGTACTTGACGACGAAGAGATATATAACTACTTGCACTTGTTCTCACAAAATTGCTAACTAGTAAGTAGTATTACAAATTATCAACTAGTCACTACCTTTCAACATATTGTAATACTAATGTAACAATGATTTTTTGGACGGGATATATGTACGTATATTACATCCATTTGTTACTGTTGAGGTTGACTGATAAAGGAACGAGTGGATGAATCTGTAATAGAAAAATATATTGAAATAAGTATAGGTATAAGTACAGGTATAATTTATGCTAATCTAGATCCTCACTCTCCCAGTATCACAATACAATAGAATATAACTTATATTTATTCATATATTTATAGCAAAGGATATTAGCAAAAAAGTTAATCTTGTAGCTGAAGGCTATAAGAAACAGCAATAGAAATCTATTTATAGCTCTTCTGTTTCTAGATCTTGTAACAGAAAACAAAATTCATATTCAAGAGCACAGTAATATGGATCTCTCCAGGTGACGGATATACAAAAGAAAAAAAGTGCAGGGTTTTTCTTGAAATAATTACTTCGACAATTACTCTTACAAGATAAAATTCCATTCCCTGAAATTATAATAGAACGTTTCACTTTCTAATCGGCTGTATGCAAATGAATAAATTTTCAAATGCCAGACTTCGTGTTTCAAATCCATCATTGTAACAGCGACTAGATTTCATTTCGATGGATCAATGGGAGGAACATGCCGATTTTCCACCATTCAACCGCTCGACAACCCCTAATCAACCCCTAATCTCGCTTCTACGTGCTCGATAGATAGATAACTTAATAAACAGGTTTTTCGACGAACATTGGTCGTTGAAAGGCAGGCGGAAACCAGGGGAGAGCTCTAATTAACTCGAACAGATATCGCGTAATGGGACTCGAAATGGATTCAATTAAAGGAGAACGGTGTGGGAGGTATCGGGTGCTCGGTGGCCGGTTTCGTTTCGTCATTAATGAAAATTCGTAATTACGGTATTGCGGCGATGGTGATGAAACGCGCGCTCCGTGGAGAACAGCTACTTGTAGATTATGTTACAAGTTTAATTAGCAGTCGACGAGCGCGTCTGTCCGAAGCCTGGTCATACTACGTGTAACGGTGCAACACTCGTTAACCAACTTTATAACAGCCGATGCATCGCGTTCGTTGGATCAACGTAATCACGATATCGCCCGGAATCAAGCCACGCCGATTTAATCGCCGGCTGTCACGGTCCATGACGAATGTTTGCCAACCGTTCTCGATAGAACGTTACGTCGCCTCTTGCTGGTTATTGTTCGTTGATGTTCGGTACAGGCCGGTTAACGTCGGTTGTTGGATCGTGATTGTGCGATACGATGCCGATAACACTGTGAACTGTTGCAATTTATCGCGCATTCAATTTGGAAATATTTATGATCGAGAGAGGAAGAACAGTTTTTAATAGGTTTGGAGATATTGGTACGTACAGCGTAGGTGGAGATTTGAGGCTGCAGAATGTAACGAGGGGAGGACAATAAGCTTTAAGAGTAGGTGAACTTTAAATTATATTAAGTAACAAGTAATTTTTCTTCCCAGACAATGAAGTTATATTTCAGTTACTCCTATTTCACACTATGCTTCTTAAATGTTTGCACAAACCTCGGATTTATCAAGCTAACTCACGCAACGACTTCCAAGTAAACATATCCCGGCCGAGTCAGACAAGACGCAGCATCGGTGAATCTTCTTTCAGGACGATAAAGTTATTTTTCAATTACTCCTCTTTCATACTGTGCTTCTTAGATATTCGCACAATCCTGGGATTCATCCATTCAAAACAGTAAACTAATTCACGCAACCACTCAAAAGTAGACGCAGCCAGTCCAAGTCGGACAAAACGAAGCATCAGTAAAACTTTCTGCTTTGAAAACAATGACGTTGTTTTTCGCTTGTTTCCCTTCCGTCATATGTTTCTTAAATATTTGCACAAACTTCAGATTTTTCTATCTACAGACCGTCGACTAAAGACACGCGGTAACTCAAAAGTAGATACAGCCCGTATCCAGTCAGACAAGAAAGGAAACAACGTGCAAGACAAGCGTTGTATTTGATCGCGAGGTAAAATTTGTTTAAAGTCAATGCTTATGTAGGTGTGAAAATATGACGATGAAAATCGTGCGTAGGATTTTTAGAGATTTAATAATATTAATAATAAATTGATAAATTGCAAGTTATGGATTTCTATCGTAGAAACAGTTTTTTCTAGACTCTACGACTCTACGATTTTATACTATGCTTCTTAAATATGTGCACAAACCACAAACGTATCTATGCAAATATTAACAGAACACACGCAATAGCTCGAAAGTAGATACAACCCGTACTCAGTCAGGCAAAACGAAACACAGCGCTCAAGACAGGCATCTTATTTGATTGTAGAGTAAAACTTTCTTTTTACATATATAGGTTTTAACGTCGCATTAACTGCACTTGCGTGGTTGTTAGCGACAACTATGCGAATATAGAGAGATTTACTATGTTAGATTCCGGTAAACAACGATATGTCTCTCGGAAAGGAGAAACCGGTCGAAATTCGATCTGTTTCATGGAGATTTTCATTTAAACTTCCTTCGAAGTCAATGTTTACAAAGATATAAGAAAACGATAGTTAAATCGAGCAAACGATCCCTAGGTGCCTGATAACATTAATAACAAATTGATAAGTTGTAGAATACAGACATCCTTTGTATTAGGTTGCCCGAAAAGTTTCTTTCGTTTTATGGGGAAATAATAGATGCATAACGTTTTCTGTTTTATATTATTTTGTCGAATTACGATCCATTTTGTTCTACTGAGATAAACACCGGCATTTCACAGACTTGGTTTCACGTTTGTATGAAGGTGCACTGTTGTAAAGAACACATTTGTGAAAGAAAGACACTTTTCGGACAACCTAATAGAATCATTACTATGCTTCTTAACCAGTTAACTGTCTTCGACGAGTATACTCGTCATGAAGAAATAGCGATATTGTGTTACGACGAGTATACTCGTCATGCGTAAAAAGTAGTTACAATTCGCTATTTAAATTGCACTTTCGGTGAAAACTAAAATACATTCGCAAATTTTAAGATGTTTTTTAAGATGTTTAAAAAAATATGAATAATTATTAAAAAAAAACTGCATATAGCGTGAAGACCGTGACACATTTTTAATCACCTAATTAACAGCTAGCCGCTTAAATACTTGCACAAACCATAAACCTATCTATTCATTCACTGAACACACGTAACAATACGAAAGTAGATACAACCCGTACCAAGTCAGACGATACGAAGCATCGGTAAATCAATGGCGTGAACGAAAGGCGCGTTAATACAACCTCCCTGGATTCTAGTGGACGCAGTTTCTTGGCCCTGCTCCGAATCGCCTAATTAACAGCATCCTTTTATTTGGCACCTACTTACTCGGCGCTGAAATTTACTCGACCACAGTCTCTATATGTGGCAGCAATATTTTCTCCGAGCTGTCTATCGGTGCTAACCGATCGATCCTCGAGGAACGCTATTTTTTGCATCATTACGGCTATCGGGACGACGGGCCTCGTTTCTTTCCCTTCGATCGTGGAAAAACGTGCGATTCCATGATTGGCGAAACGTTTCATTAACGCGAGCCTGGACGATAACGAGGGACTGGTGGATTGATAGGGACGAACAGATCGCGAGAAATCCCTGATATATTAATAGAGATCGCATCGTATCGGATAATCCAATGGTAATGCGAGTGAACCAACGAGAAATTAATTGAATCGAATGATAAGGCTGAGTTGTTTCAGTTTATCGAAAAGTATATCGAGATCGATTCTGATCGCTGATCTACATCGTGATTGAGGATGTAGTGCATGGGCTGTTTCATTTCGATTGCGTTTTGATAAATAACATTTAATATTCGGCAAAGCTAGGCGTGGAAATTAATTTGGTTCGACGTATAATCTATATGCTCTATCTTTATCTACGAATTCAAAGTAATGGCGAATCGTTTCGATAAAATAGGAAATTCTTTATCTTTATCTTTATGATAATTTGAAACAGCGAGAAAAATACGTTTAATCGTGGGAAATAAAATGCTTTCATCCAGTCTTGGAATTTGCGAATTTTTACATTCCGCTTTCGTTCTTGTTTCAACGATCAAATAACGATCCTCTCTTCGTATTTGCCACAGACTTCAGAAATTTTCTAGCGATAAGAATATATGATTGCGTTCGAGGATGAACGAGCGAACGCAGCGGATTGTTTTCTGTTCCGGATAAAGCTTTTTCGTGCCACAAAATTTTTCACGCGTTAAAGATTAATCTGGTTTCGCCTTAAGAATAGAAAACCATCCGTGTTCCTGCCAAGTTAAAAAAGATGGAAACGAGAAAAGTTAGTCGAGATAACGATCTTTTGCCGAATTTGCCGATGGTTCGCCATCTGTTCGCGTTCCACGTCTAAATAAAATCTAATAGATACGTGGCAAGTTTAGACACGAGAAGGTTGCTGGGTTCGATTCCATCGAGAAATCTAAACATTTTGGTACAAGTGTGCTTAACCAGGGCGACGTCGCGCAATATGGGCAAAATGAGTTTCATATAGATTTCGTATAAATTTCCAAACAAGGTCACACGGATTTCAGAACTCTGGAAAACCTCAGGATCGACCGGTGACTCGCGCAACTTGGCATCCATGTTTCACGCTGTTATGGAAGTTAGCACGTACCAGACGTTAATTAAATAAACAAGCTCGCCAAAATTTATTGGCAAATTACGTGTATTGTACTCGATTCGGTTAACCGAAAAAGAGCATAGCAAGGATATACGATAAAACGTATTTTGATTTCAACAAGGTTAATATCAATCTCCCATGATCGAATTACAATCGATTTGCTTCACTCGACAATTGTCAAGTTAACTTTCGCTCCACGATTCTTACCAATGGATTAGTTACATTTTTTAACAGGTATTTTTGATAACTTTAATTTTGACAATTGAGTCGTTCTAACTCGATCGACTGTCACATTGACCCCATCTAATGTTGGCCATCTTACGATCGAATGTCCCTCCAGCTACGTGATAGAAATGTTGTTCGCTAATTATTGATGGTAGAAATACACTGCTCTACTGAAAATCATTATAGAAATACTCTAATGAAAATTATTAGAATAATTAGTAAAATTTTAAAAATTACATTACGTTGTTTACGTGTAAAATCGAGTATGGTAGAATTAAGCAAAACACCACACCTTTTATAATTCCAGTGCCAATTTTACATAGAAGATAAGTATCCTCAAGTAATATTTTTAAGTGAAATATTAGCGATTATTTAAAAACACGCTGATTATTCGAGAAATTTCTCGACTTCGAAACTCGGTATTACAGGAGATGCAACGATTTCTCTTCCGCTTTACGCCGGAAGGACGGATTATTCACAAAGCAGCTGAAATTGATAATATATTAAACGAAAGGAAACCCGTGGAATAACTTCCATTCTGGAAGCCTCTGGAGGGGTGGAAATTTCATTGAATAATATATCTTGATCTTTAATAAAACAAACTATATAGAGGTTCTCCCAGTGCTCAACACAGAGCATTCAATGTAAAATGAGATTTCCACGCCATTCCGTGGTTCGATTCACAGGCGTCCCCGCGGAGAATTCAACGTCGTCAAGAAATCGAATAAAAGGAACACCCTGATAGTCACCTCGCTGAGAATTTCAGTCGGTTTAATTTCCCAACCTGAACCAATCAGCATCAACGTTTCGTTACTTAACCAAGTAATTCGACGCTGTGTCGATTTACGTAACTCATTTATAAGGCTGCCCGTATGATTAAGGATTTGCTTATAATCACTCGAACGATACAGATTTTACGAATAAACTAATTCGTAGTTTTTGAAGCACAATGAAAAGAAAAGATACGACATAGCGATTTTTAGGCTAATTTTCTAACTTCCTGGCTTTTAATTTCGATGGCTGAAAAAAAAAGTATTTTTATATAAATAGTTGCAGGAGCAGATAATTATATTTTTTATTATGTTATCTATTAATATTAATTGATATGAAGATATTAAGCCTCTTGAAGGTAGCTGATAATTTGAGGAGGTTTCGTAAGATTACTATAATTACTATGTTCAACTTAGTCGCATAGTTCAACATATTGGTCTGCGTAACTAATTTTTAAAATATTCAAGAAAAGAATAAAAACACATGTTTAATTCCAAAATCAAATGAGAAGATAATCTTCGTGTGAAATTCATTCATAATATTTTGAAAATAATTATTCTCCTGTAGAAGACCGAGAATGCTGATTTATTAGAAAGATGATTTATTTTATTTTATTTTATCATTCATTTCACAGGAAAGATATGTCTCTTTAGTGCAAAAACAAAAGATGCAATGCAGGTGATACAGAAGAGATAGTAAAACGTAACAAATACTCACTAACAATTACCATAGGAAGAAGCTAAGATGTAGAATTAAGAACGAAGATAGAAAAGTTATAAATTTGTCTTAAGTACTATCTCAGAGATTCAATAAGTAGACTAAATAAATCAATACTATGATGGACGAAATTAATGCAATTCATCGCCTTATTAAAACAACTATGGTATGTAGCCATAAGTAGTGCGATGTTGCTCAATGTTTAACAGCAAGCAATTTCGCATTCTGCTGGAGGGTACGTTTATGAAAACTAAATGTACGATTGACAGACAAATTATGGAACGCCCAAGACTCTAAGAATTTGACATACGAATATATTGGGTTGGTAACTAAGTGATTGCGGATTTTGTCATTAGGTGGTACTGACAAAATCCGCAATCACTTAGTTGCCAACCCAATAGTATCGCATAACATAATTTACTTAGCGAGTCGCGTTTGAAGATTCCAATTCCTATAACGATATCGTCGCAATTGTAGAAATTAAATGGTAAACGCAATAGCATCGAATCTTAAAATTTTATGTTGAATATCCTTGGTACGTAGACTAGGTGTCTTTGTATTGACAAATAGATTCTTGCGACAAGAAGACTTTAAAAGTTCTTGCAAAGGAGGGGCACAGATGGAGAAACTGGGTTAGACGACTTTATATCGTGTGAAAATTAATCGTGGAAATTTACCGAGAGCTAGTTGCTCCAGTTTAATTAGCCGCTTAAAGCAGCTTGCCAGGAAGAACTGGATAATTAAGGAGCGAATCTACGGCTGCGGAAAGAACGAGCCGGACTCTATTCGGTTATCAGAGTTAATCCTTGACGACTGTCTCCGTATTCTGCGGAGGTTTTGTGTTTCTCGCGTCCTGGCTAGGAGTGGCGCTATAATTTGAAAAAGCGGGCCAAGCTGAATTTGGACTACGTACACGACTATATCTAATGATTGATGATACTTCAAGAGCTGAAGGATCATATCCAAACAGCGAAGATATTTGTAACAAAATAAGAAAAGAATATTATTTCATAGGAAGAGAATTGTCTGCTATTTAGTAAAATTCTGTCCATAGTAATATACCTTCTGGAAGTAACGTGTTAATGTTTGCATAGGATGTTTAATTCCACTACGTTCATTGGGTCATTCTAGACCCGATTATATCTTTCTATCGTTGAAGGGTGCTTCCAGTTCGAACAAAATATCTAAGAAAGTCTCGTTGCTATTTTACGTTGAACAACTTCTTAGAACGTTACATGTGTTTTTTGTTTGCGAAAATAAGAGGAAGAATTAAATAACGTAATAACGTTCGTACGTTGACGAGTGGAGGAACTATGATCGAAATATTTATGAAAATAGTATACCTATGTATATTCCACGTTGCAAGGAGATCAACGTTTCTCGCGAGAACTACGACAGAAGAGAACCAGATGACGCGTTCTCGATCCAGAAAACCACCTTGCAGTCCCTCTTTGTTCGTCGCCACTTTACTCGCTGTCCACGGCCAGTATAAGTTCTCGCCCACTTGCACCGAGCAAATGGAAACCTCTTTGTGCGGTTTCCCGGCCGCGATTCTGCCACTTTGTGACCGCAACGAAATTGAACGCGATTCGCGGAGAAAAGGAAGGGAAAAAAAAAGGAGATCATTTTCGACGATGTTACAGGCAGAAACGGCGTCATTAAGGCGACAAGAATTGCGATAGACGTTGGTCCGCGTGAAATACACGCGGTACTCGCGGCTTCGTTTAACGCTTGTTCGGTTAATCTGCTGGAAGAATCATTTGGTAATAAATCTTGGAGATATGCATGTGGAGAAGGAGCAAGTTCCCGGTAAATTGTTTTCCGGGATTTATGGAGGAATTTGTTCTTGACTGAGGTTTTCAGCGATTTAATTGCGAGAACTGCGTCGTATTTAGATTTTTTATATAACAGTTAGTAATGATAATTTAGTAATTAATAACTTTAGTTATTGGTTCATTGAATTATGGGATGAGTAATGATGGGTCTATAACGTCAGCGAGAGCCTTCGAATTACGTTAACAGAACGATCTCACGATGTCAAAACCATCCTCACACTCTAATTAATCTCCAATATTAATTTCCATATTATACATTCCCATTTTCTCGCAAACTTCAGATCGCGTTACGTTAAATGATAAATCATTCTTCTCTCAATAGCGCCAAGTCGTCTTTCAATTGCTCATATTCACGCTGTGCTTCTTGAATGTTTGCTCGAACTCCGGATCTGTCCATTCCGGCCGTTAACTTAGTACACGCAACAACTCGAAAGTAGATACGGCCAGTATCAAGTCAGACAAGACCGAGTGTAAAGAAACAGCAAGAGCGGGGACTTCTCAGGCGTCCGCACACTTGTTTTTTGATTGACAATTTATGGAGAATAATAGGATTGGCTAAAGAATTAGTGTGGATTTTAACATGCAGATGAAAGTTTATTTCCTTATAACAGCAAATGTCTTTATTCAATAATGCATTGTCCATTATTTACAATTTTTTATCATCTTTTGAGTAGTTTCATAACGTGCTGTTTAATGTCCCATGAAATTATTGGCCGACTTATTAATATTTAAACTGAGCTGAACTGAATAATTTATTAATCAATGATATAGCAACACTTTACAGTTCACAAATATATAATTTTTATGCTACTTGTAAACTATCTAAACCTAATGTTAATTCAGCATAAACAGCACTAAGTTTCATTATCTTTATTTCGCAATTCGTTCATTAAAGCTAAATCAAACCGTAATCCACGCCACATGTTGAACCTTTTTAATATTGTTTGTTAAATATTCTCTAATTTTTTTGTTATTTGACCATTTTATTAATAACTATTAAATTGATCTTCTTTCTCAACTGTTTACTGTTTACTTCCTGTAACTCAGTTCGCGTTTATATAATTAGCTTTATGTCAATTAAGTACAGATTTACTTTTAATACCTAAAATTGTTTGCGATACTCTTGTAACGATATTTTACTGTTTTAAACAGCCAGTTTTAATATATTGAAGGATTGAAGAATTATTTGAAAAACATCCGGAGACATCAATTAAAATAAAGTACTAGCAATAATATCAACTGCAGGAGCAGCCTCTTATAAAACTACGATTTTACGTCGAATAAGATGGGATGTGAAATCAGTCAGCTTTTAATTTATTGGAATCAATCGCAAAACTCAACTAAGTAAACACGTTCGGTTTTCGCGAGACCAAAGTTCTTTCAAAAATCGTTCAGCGATTATTGATCACAGGCAGAATTCCAGGAAACGCGTGTACCCTTGGATTTTACTTTCCTCCGGTGTTTTACGAGCCGTTCAATTCGTTCAATTTCTCCTGGAACGAATCGCCTACCGGCTGTCCAACGACATTTGTCTCTCGTCCATAAAGCGGCCCGTAAATAAAGCGATCGCTTCAATATCGCGATAGGAGTAGGAGTAACGATATCTTTTAGAACGGTGAGATTTAAATAAAGACTCGAAAGCTGGAGAAGATTTAACGGGTCGAAGGGCCTCTATTTGCAAAGATCACGCCCTTTTGATATATTCTCACCTTTCCAAGGGAAACATTCGCTTGTTACACGTTTATCATTCGATGAAATCTTTACGACCGCTTTTGCCAGCATCACGATTCGCAGACGATGTTCCATCGTCTGATTCCTTTTGGAAAAAGATCGAAGAAGTGTCGAAGAGAAAGGAAAAGTTTGAGAAAAATTGGGAGAAAAACGTCAGCGTTATCCGGCTCTTTCGTTTGGAACAAATGAAATTTGTCTTTCCGATCGCCAGATGATTTATAATTGGCAATTGGGATTTTACTTGCTATTCGAAAAATGTTTCCGGACGCGTGAAGCGTACGTTTATACATCCTATATATTTACACAAATTTATATTTTTATGAATATGCATGATCGAACACTACCTAAAATATCGACCATACGAACAAATATCTACCGTTGCAAATAATTGAAACTAACGTGATAGAAAATAAAAGGCAGTACATCGCTAACCAATTATCACATATGTAATTGTACAATATTATCTTTCGCGTGTTATATTTTTATAGTTGAAATTTCATCATTCTACAAATAATATAAAATTGAAAACGAAATTAAGCACGTTTCGTGAAGAATATTTCAGACAAATAACAAATGATTCAACATAGAAAATCAATTATCAGCAGATAGCTGTTTATTATCACCCAATATAAATACCAGAGAAAAACAAAAAAGAAAAACTCATTCCTTGAGAAACGCCCTATGAAATGAAACTATAAGACCATACCCTATCGTTTGGATACACGTACATACATACTTCTATACACTGCGTCTATTCGACCCTGATCGTCTTCGCAAGAGGGTTAAATCGCATGGGTAAAACTGGATCAGGTATTAATTAACACCGGATAAAGGTCGCGGGACTAAAGCACTAGCTGGAAGAATGGAAATTCGCACGCGACATGGACTCATTCGGGTCACGATCAGACGGGCCAATTTATTCAAATAATCGTCGCGGCTCTTTCTTCCCTCTTTCGTGCGCCATTAATAGCAGGGATGGTCGTGGACGAAGTATCGATAACCCGGCGAGAATAACCGATCCTTTGTCCCGTGCCTGTCTTCGTCCTCCATTTAAACCGTCGATCGTCGCGAGCTCGCCCTTTCTTTTAACTCTGAACCACGTCTGCATCTCGATAGAGGAAGAGGCTAAAACGCGACCGTGGAAAAACGAGCACGCAAAAACCAAACGGCAAAAGAAGAAATGCAACAACGAGGAACAACGACGATAAAAAGCAACGACAACGAGCTGAGAGAAAACAACAACAAAAAAAAAAGGATAAAGAACGACAGACGAAGAAGGGGGTGAGGGGAAGGCGTTCCAGCTTTGTCGGTCACAGGGTCTCTCCAGTCGTTTCGACCTTCTTTTCCGTGGCTCGGTGCAATGGCCAGCGCACGTGAAATCGCCTAGATGGCGCTCATACTAATCAGCACCCTCGCCCTCTGCCCCTCCCTCTGCCCAAGGAAAAAGGGGTTGAGACGGAAAAAGAGGGAAAGAATGACGACATAGTCAGTGACGACAATGATACCGATAGAGAAACGTTGCTAGAGCTGAAGAGAGAAAGAGTGAATCGGGTAGGAACGAGGGCTAGGAAACGAAGAAGGAAGGACGCGAAGGGTGAGGATCAGTGAAGAGGGATCGGAAAAAGGGTCGTGGGTAGGGGTAGCAGGGAGTCAGGGGTGGGGGTTGTATCGACCGCGCCGCACTGCAGGGCTTTATCCCCTCCTTTTCGTCTGCTCCCACCACTACACCTCTGGAACCGAGCACCATACTCGCTAGGCTGAGAACCATGGAGGAATATCCTTGCTATTTCTCTCTTTCTCTGTCTCTCTAACGCTTCCGTATTCTTCCGTCATCTACTTCTCTTCCTTCCTCCTTTTTCCTATTTTTCTTTCCCTTCCTTTTATTTCCTTTCGTTCCACGCCTCTTTCTTTCTCTCTGCACCTCATCCTCCTCTCTCTCTTCGTTCAATTTCTTCTTTCGCTCGTCCTACGGCCACGTAGACAATCGTTTTTTCTTGTCTTTCCGCGTTTTTCTGGACGTTTTACCGTGCATCGTGGCAGAGCCCGGACGGGACAGCTAGGGAAAAGAAAACGGTGAGATGGGAAGGAGAGGAACGCGCTATGGTATACAGGCCGGAAATGGAGGAGCAGCATGGAGAGGAAGGCGTGTTCCGAGGCGCGGCACCCTGCAACTTTCAGCCGTTCGAATGACACTGTATTGGTTCCTCGAAAATATTGTTATTTAGACCGTGAGTTTCATTCATCATCCGAGCAATCGTTTCAGGATCCTTCACATCCGCCCCGTCCGCCTTACCGCCCCCATTATGCGCTCTTATCGGGCTGCGCCCGGTGATCTGTCCAAAACAAGATTTAATCTAGTTCGAGAGTGTTTACGGATCTTTTTATACATCACATTTGCATCGAATGCTAGGGAGAAGCAAATATGGGACGCTTTATGCGCGATTGTTCGTTCAAATTACCTTTGTACACGCAAAATCGTTAGACACTTCTAGAACTACTCTTTCAGCTCAATATTCGATAAACACTTCGTTTCTGGTTTGAACGAAAGTTGTATTTCTGTAATATCAAATAGCGATATATTATATTTATAAAATTTAGTTGGTATAGTCATTGTTTAGGTAAGTTCTAATTTTCATCAACGTAACATAAAAAGTAGACTTCCTCTAGATATTATAATTAATACTATATTTTGGATATTCTGTGTATTTTTGCATATTATATTATGCATTCTGAAAATTTTTGCGCATTTAGATCTCCAAAAAATGCAAACATTTTCACGTTCTAGTGATCAGTAACACAACCTTCGTTGATCTCTATTGCTGTTTCCTACAGTTCCACGAATTTTTCTCGACCTCTTTATTGCGGAAGATTCGTTGCCTGGTGATATTTGTTGTCTGTAAAATAACATTGTGCAAGTCCTGTTGGCTTTTACACAGATTTTCAACATTCTTCCAATCGGATAATTGAACAAGAATCGGAAGCAAGTCGTAATCTGAATAAAACAGATGACGCTAAGTCAAGTGAGTACAAGGGATGCTTGATAATTTGTCAATTTAATATCTTTTCCCGAGTCATAAAACTCGAGTGCCAGTTTGATAAATGGAAAATGGTTTTCTGTTAACCAGATATATATTGACTATTTGTCAACGGTGAAAAGAGATAAGTCCATTTTTATTCTCTGGTTTTCATATTACACGTTGGCGCAGAGGAAGTATTTTAATATTACACAATTGAGAATGAGAATAAAGGGAATATTAATACGACGCGATTGAACAGAGGAATAAATATTACATCTGGATATACAGACCTGTTAAAAATTCGTAATAAATCCATCGAGTTTGTAAACAAAATAGGGGGGAAACAAATATGAACGGCACTATTTAGCTTGTGACCATCAATGTGTTCTCGTATATTCGCCAAAATAAAACAACGATTCTTTGTAATGTATAACTGATTGAATTTTAAAACTGTCCTATGAAAAACAAAAATATGGTCTTTCTCGTTTTAACATATATTTCACTTGTGATCGCTAAACTGTGAATATTATTCAAATTCATATTTTCACGAATATAATCAAAATAATTACTTAATATTTGTCTAATAAATCAATTTATCTGACAACTTGTTATTTAATAGCGTAATAGCGTAATAAATACCATACAAGATTCCCAATCTTTTTCACATCAAGTTTAATCATCCTCGTCGTTCTTGAACGCACCACGGCCCTGTCCCGGTTGAGACGCGTTCCATCCCCGTCTCGAGAGTCGGTCAGTAACCTAGTAACTCCGGAAACCAGGTTCCAGGTTATGCGGTGTATAGAAGAGTTTTTCGCAACCTCGATTCCGATTTCCGTGCGCGTACAGCGTATAATTCGAGTCATCTGATCGAAGTGGCCGTCGTCGTCGTTGGGTCGGTCGATGCATAGGCCACGAGGGGCGGCTGCATTGGGAATTTGTTGAGCAGTAACAAGTAACGCTTGTTACGTCAAGGGCTATTCGCTGAAGAGACTGCTCGATTAGCCGAGAAATGAAAATTCAATGAAGGACACGCAACGAAGACCAGACTGACGCCTTTAAAGTCCTTTGAGCATAATTTACGTGACAATACCAAATAAATTGTTTGTATTTTCAGTGAAATAATACAATTTGAAGGGTACAGGGAACAGTATAATAAGACACATTTTTCATATTTTACAAAGTAACAATATTCAAGTTTAATTAAAATACGGATAATTAAAAAACGGAATTATCGTGAAATGGTTCGATAGTTCTTGTAAAGCGACTTTATGTTATCAATTTCTTTCTTTCTATTTGATTTTGGTATTAAATATATATATATATATATTTAATATTTAAAAAATATTGATCGGCATCGTTAAAACAGCTCGACATCTCTTCGTAGAAAAATGTCACGGGAGAACCGTGTCTCTAGTTTCTGCTGACGCGTGAAGGGAACCTCGGGTGTAAAAAACGGGAAGGGAAACAGTTTGGTGGCAATGAAATCAAGACGAAAACCTCGACAATGGTTACGTGAGAATCACGAGGCAACGTGCACTGTTGAAAGATGCACGAGCAGGAGAGGAAGGAGGCCGAAAAAGGGCGAGGGAACATTTGCATATGACAACTTTTTCTTTTTTCAAATCCACCCTTCTACATTGCAGAATAGGCAGAATCGAGAAGTTTGGCCGCGGAGTATCGATAAAACGCGATATCGATTGCCAGACTGTTATGCAGCCGTGGCGAACGAAGAAAAAGACGCAAAAAAGAAAGAAAGGAAAAGGAAGGAAGAATGAGAAACGAGAGAATTCTATATCAAGAAGGTTGCTGCACCGAGCAGCCGTGAGATTAAAGGAGGAATTTACGAGCAGCTAAAAAATATATTATCGTGCCTCGTGACACGATGGATCAGCTGATCCGTTTAAGCCAACCCTCTTTTCCTTCCGCGAATACCGAAACATCGTGTATAGATCAAGAAAGACAACGTTTCATTCGATCTCTAGATAATTCTAGGGATAAAAGAACCATCGAGCGATTTGCAAGAAAGAGTGATTTTTGTTTGGCGACGGAGGATCTTTTTCCGTAGGTTTTTCCACATATATTAGGAAACGGGGTGAATTATTTTGAACTATTTGTTGCTAACTAGACCATCTTCTATATCATTTTCAGTTAAAGCATAAAAGTTCTATCAAGAGGAGAGAGGAAAATAAAGTTTTATATATTTCAGAAAATCACTCGCATTTTGAAAAATATGTACACCGTTCATATGTGAAATTCCTACGAAAAATTGCGAATAACTCGACAGTCTTCTACATCACTTGCAGTTAAAACATTACAGTTGTACCAAGGAAATAAAATGAAAAGGTTTATGAAGAAATACGTACAGGGAGATGTTACGGGGAGAAAAATAAGCTTTTATATATTTCAAAAAATCGCTCGGATTCTAAAAAGTATGTACACCGTTCATACATGAAATTCCTATGAAGAATTGCGAATAATTAGGCCATCCTCTACATCATTTCCAGTTAAAGTACAAAAGTTATACCAAGGAAATAAAACTAAAAGATACACGAAGAAATATATACGTACAAGAAGATATTACGAGGAGAAAAATAAGCTTCTATATATTTCAAGAAATAGCCAACGCTCATGCCACGCTGAGTACGCTCATTCTCGTCCGATATTTTAAGAAATCATAGAAATTTTCAAAAATACATCTATATTCATCTACGAAGTTTCGACTACGATTTTGATTACTCTGACGATTCTCTGGTAAACTTAATTTCTATGATCAATTGATTGTTTTAAATAATTCTTTTTAATTATATTATATAAATTATACGAACATTACAGTAAATAAAAGAACAATTATTGACAGCACGATCATAAACAGCAACATCGCGTTTCTTCGAAGCTCGGAGAATTAACTTGTGTCTCAAGATAACCGTAAAGAATCGCCAACGATGTTCCACGAATGATAAAAGGAAAAACGACGTGATAGGATGATTTATGGGGGGTAAAGTTAATATTTGTGTCACAATGACATTATTTTAAAACGATAGAATTTATCGATCCTTCTTTCCACAGTTTCGTCTCTGTACCAAGCAAGAAACATCGTTTCTTTCACGCTAATATATCTCTCCCCTTCTCTATCTATTTGTGCAGTTTCTCTGGTTAATTCATCCGATGCCGCGACATTTCGCACCGTGTTGAATATTGAGCAACTTGGAGCCAGGCCAAATGCAACCCTTTGAACCATACCATTCGAAATGCGTCTCTCATTAACGCACGCTTCAGCGTCGTGTGAAATTTGATGACGTTTGTTATTAACAAAGCTTTGGCTTTGTGTGGTACGTTGAATATCTACGCGAATACGCGTTACACATTGTTTGATCATGATTGAATTAGTTAGTAGTTGTGCCGCTTACGGAGCTTCTTTGTCATTATTCCTACTGTTTGATTTTTCTATTTAAAATCTGTTTTGTTTTAATTCCTCCTTGTTCTTCTTCTACTTTTACCTTTCATTCTTTTTTATCTTTCTCAAAACTATTGAAAAATTCTTTTCTGTCTTAAATTCTTTTTCAGAGTTCCTTTTATACATCTTTTCGAAAGTTTTACACACTTTTTAGCTGGGATTATTAATTTTGTTCCTTTCTTCTTCCTTCCTTTCTAAGATTACTTTTAGAAATATCTTTCTTTTTTTAGAATTGTTATATCTCTTAGAAATTTGTTATTTGTTTTACAAATGGCAGTTATTGTGTTGTTTTAACATTTAGTTATATTGAAGTACCATGTATGGAGTTTTATTTTTCTTAATGTCGAAGGATATTTTTCAGAAGCAAAGTTTTTCCTATTTTAACTTTTCTCGGGATTCGAACCGGAGACTCTCGAATTACCAATCAAACACTCTGACCACCTGCCTAAGCTTTACAGTTAGCATGCTTCATACAAGTATTTGATCAAGATAAAAAATTGGAAAAAGAACGATGTGTATCGTCTCATTGGAAAATTCGACTATCAATACATCGAATATTTGTCAACTATAAAAACATTTAAACCACTTTGCTATACAATATCACTCGTTATTTTCCATCCCTCGTTTAAAATACTCCTGCTTTAAAGAACTGTATTATTTCATCAAGAATACAATGTTAGAAAAAACTTACGAAGTTTGAAAAAGGAACGCCAGGTTCCAAACACATTTAAAGTAACAATTACACTTTTCGAAGCCATTTATTTCCTATAATTGACCCTTGAAACTTTCTCTCGTCCAATTTACAACAAACTTCCACGCTCGTGCATAAAGTATCCCAAAGACACACATACCGGACTCTATGGCGAAAACTCCAATTTGTCCTGTTTGTAGGGAAAAATCGTCGAGCGTGGCCAACTTTGGCAAAATCGATGGACCTCCCTGGGACATTCTCCAATTGCGCTTTCACCTTCTCACCACCCTTGTTTTCGACGGTCAATACAGTGGACACTGGCGTGTCTATTTGAGTTGATTCTCAACCACTCGAATCATCTTTCTTTTTTGCCTTTTTCTTTTTCGTTTTGTTTTGTTTTCCTTCTTCTTTCCTATTTTATCACGAACGTTCAATTATCTCGAGTAATTGCCGGGCCAGACGGAGGGTGGGGATGTTGAATTTTAATTAAAATCACTTTGGCATTTCCGACGAAATCTGACGAGGAGAAACGACACGGGAAATGAAGTGGTCCGGCTCAAAAAGTTCAAGGTGCTAAATGGCTGACTTTTCAAAGGTGCTTCTGTTGAGATGTGTTAAACTCGCTTTAACTACGTTCGTCCATAAATTGAAGCACGTTTACTTCGAACATAGTAAACATAGGAGAATGAGTGAAAGTACAATGGAATAAAAGGAATAAAAGATAAAAATTGAATGTAAAATGAAAAATAATTTTTGTAAAGAGACTCGTATGTTGCTGTTATTAAAAAATTTTTGCGTTTCCTTTCTCTCTCTCTCTAATTATTTTGCTTGCTAATTTAGTTTGGAATTATTTTACACGAAATGAAAATTTGGAAGTTGTTCTACATTTATAGTACTTTAAAATACAAGAACTGTATTTTATAATTTCTAAATGTCTTTGTATTATAGGACAAAAAACTGAAATAAAAACTTCCAAAATACAATTAGTTAAATTTACGAGTACCTTGCAACCTGACAAGGGAATATTCCCAACCCGGAAATTCAGAAAATTATGAAACTTTAGAGACATATAGATAGGTGTAATAAAATATTTTCGTTGCTGCCCAAATTTACTCCAAGAGAGTAAAATAGACCCTCGAATATTCAACTATTTTTCTATTTTATATTATCTTTTGCAAACTATAAGAGATAGAAGAAAGTTTTTAAACGAAAATTACTTCTCACTAGGGCTGTCATTTGCTAAAATATTTATCAAGTATTTATATAATTGGGAAAATGTTGTAAACAAGAATATGGATAATTCTTTCTAAAATTCATTTCTTCGCGTGAAATCTTAATCGGTGGTTTAAATAACCATGAAACGACATAATACTTTTTTTTTCTTGATACAAATACAAGTTTCGTCGTATTGCTGAATCGTGCTGACCGGAAATCGAAGAACTTCTGGATGTCGCGTGAAAAAATAAATGTTGCCTTGCAAGTAATTCTTAAACGTTCGAAACAAAAATTCAGAACAAGAAATCCAAAAATTAACTATTGCTAAAGATCGCAGGTTCTAAGAATTCGAAAACATTGTTGTAAGTAACTATACTAGACCATTGTTTGATGCTAATATCGTGATACCATGATTTTTAAGTCTCAATACCAAAGATTACTATATTTGTTAGTCTAATGTTCCATAACAATCAATTAGCGTAACTCGAATGCAAACTTATCTAAATTAAACCGTGTTCCAGCAGGAAGTTGGTTGGAGAACGCTCAAGATATGAGATTTGCAGAATTATCTGAAGCCAGGCTCGTCAACGGAAAGCAGATTAACATTTATAATCGACAATAGCATCTCGGTTAAGTTGGTCCGGCATTTCGCACCTAATCAGTAAAGCCAACCAATTTGTTATGCGTTGTGGTTAAGCTTGTCTAGTTGTCGACCAAGCCAGCTGTCCAATGAAATTGCACGCGACCGAAACGAATATTTAATCCTATCGAGAGAAGATCCCCGGATAATGAATTTTCACGCTTTTCCATTGAAGGCACGCCTTTTATTTCCAATCTTCTACTTTTCGACGAGTTGAGATCGAAACGTTTCATCTTTGCCGATTTCAAAAAATTGAATAACTTACAATTGGAAGAATTTAGAGACTTTATGAATATAAATTTTTCTTATATTGGAAATACAGGAATGAATGTAATGAAAATTTGTATATTTTAGGTGGGGCACGACGATGACTTAAGAAAATCACTTTTATTCTGAAAATACAATTCTTTCTGTTTATCGAGAAAATTAGATTTTATCGACAAATGAACTGATTATTGATAAATTTCTATCGTGCATTTACCTATTTCGAAATATTTTCTCAATATTCGAGCAAACCGATTATTGTGGAACTTTTTACTTCGAGTAATAGATCATTCCTAATAGATTGTTGAACATTATTTGAAATGGAGGAATTTAAAAAATAATTTCTATGTTAAAAGGAACAAAATGACCATTCGTCTGTTTCTGAATAACGTCGTTACGTATTTTTCTGAAATATTTATAAAGAAAGAATATTCCATTTATTTAGTGTTTCTAACAGAGTACTTGTTCAAAATTTCATTGGATCTGCCTTAGTGGTTTGGACTTTGGATGAAAATAGGTCATGAAGTTCGGACCTTTCCCATAAGGATAGAGAGCTCGGTTGTGGCTTCTCTTAACATTAAAATAAAGCGAATAAGTGAAAACTATTTGCATTATAATTCCTCCTAGTTAATCTAATTAAGCTTGAACACTTTCGAATCTCTTGCTGCAGTTATTTAACAACTACCAGTAATGGTGTTCCTACAACTTGTGCGTTACTAAAATAATTAATAAATTAAGAAAATAATAAAAACACAAGAAAGTTAATTGTCAGTATATGGAATTGTTATTTTCTCAGAATCGAAAATATCTTTGTTCTCGACGAAAAAGTGTATCATCTCAAAAATACAATAATTATTAGGTTACTTTGTTTAAAAACAGTTGAAACAAATCTTTTGGCATCAAGATTTGATATGAATCCAAATTCGATAAAACTAACTTTTCAATTAACTTTTTCAAATAAAAGTGTTTACTGTGCGTTCAATTAGATAAGATAATGAAATAGAAACGTGGTACACAAGACAGTGATAAGTAAATATGATGTAATTGAAAAGCCGAAATGCAAGGATTACAATAAATAGACAGAAAAATAAATAAATAAAATCTACTCTACAAATATTATTTTAATCACCGGTTTGATAAAATTATTATGTTGCGTCCAGTTTGTACTATTTTTCTTTCCTTTTCTTCGCATGCGTGTACAAACATCAAAATATACAGCCTGTAACAAGGTACGTGGGACCTGATTGCACACCTACAATCGACGACGAAAGAAATCCATATACACGTACGCTCTATCTTCCTTCGTTTCTGAAATGTAACGAATTTTGTAAACGCAACGTCTACTGAAAATATTCAAGTACTAAAGTTCAGAACAGAACAAGGTTTTCAACAGATTCATTTCCATTCAGATCCATGACAAGACGTCTTGTCTTGTCTTCAAATGCAACATGGTCGTTTTGAGCGCCTTCAACGAATGATGACAGAATTAAGACTGATGACACGAAATCAGAACAGAAAATTCGTTGTGTCTCATAAAGAGAGGACAGACATAACATATGCTTGTACGAACCCTTGTCGTCGTTTGTACGATATTCACGACGCGTGTTCCGTTGCACACTGTATATCTCGCTCAGTGAAACCGACTTAGTAGTTCGTGAAAGGCTCAGCCGAGGAATCAGCTTCGAAAAAAGTTCGATCCACGTCCAGCTGGATTTTCGTTCGTGGAGGCCGCGATGCGGCTTTAATAACTTCGACGATATTATCAAGGAACAAGTAGAGAAAAACAAATTACCAGCAAAGAATTCCACAGATATTCCTTCCTCGGCTCCAACTATGCTCCAAGTTTTTTTAACAAACTGAGTCCAATGCAGCGAACCGCGACTGCACTTGCAGCTTCCCAACCTCTCGGAAGCACCGAATTCCGAAGCACGTAGCTAACTTCGAGTCTCCAACGAATATTTAATTTTATTTTCAATTTCAATCGTCTCGATCAATCCGTACGTTCTTCTATCTTTTTCGATATCTCAATAAGACCTAATTTTGTATTTTAAGTAAGGGGTGAATTTTAACCCGTTAAGAGTAAATATTGCGTGATCTGCGATTTTTCTCGATCAATTTCTATCATTAAGTTGTATTCTCCAATATTGTGAATGTAGAAAGAAATTCCAAGCATTTGTTCTACTATCTGTTGCGTGTAGATTCTACAGTTCTATGAAATCTTAAGACATTGAAGCGTTTGTAACGTTATGATCAGACCGCGATTATTCATGTAAATTCATAAACTTTTATAAATGTAAACGAAAAATGACGTCTAGGTAGATCATTCTTTTCTTTATGAAATACTGTAACGAGTACTATAGTTCGGATGTTTTATATGTTTTTGTATATTACGTGCATTCTGTACATTTTCGTATCTTCGAATGCCCACAAACGCATTAAACCCATAGTCTAATCATTGTAAATCCAACAAACGTTATTTGCTCCCTAACACGTCAATTTAATATATACATACATATAAACAATTCATTGATAATTACCATAATTACCAATCGCGATACTAAAATAAAATTTTGAAAAACTTGCGAATCTCTTTTTTCGAACAGTTTGCAACGCGTTTATCTCTAAGATCCTCCTTTTTCGTTTCTCTCGTTTTTAAAGAGGATGAAAGAGGAAATTATGAAATACTATCATTCATAATAGAATATAACTGTGCTTCTTCGAGAGCTGTGTAAGTATCTTTGCATCAAATATTTCTCTATTTCACGCACAAGCTTAGAAAAACTCGAGAACATTTCCTCGAATTGCACACGTGGATGTGAATAAGGAAATCTGTATGCATTAGTATCCGTAAGCACTTCATCCCCGAGTCGTCTTTCACCTCGGAAGTAAGGAAGAAGCTGGCAGGAAATAACGCAATCTAACTTCATCGTATACGACGATAACTACCGGGGAATCTTCTCTATTTCAACCAACGAATTTCTTCAGAATATTATACTTATATATATGTATATATATGTAAATTCTGTAGAATTCAAACTACCCGCCAACCGACATTTTTACTTTTGCTTTGTTTCATCGGCAGTCATTTTGCTGAATGGATTAGATCACGAGATAAGAACGGTAATTTAGGACTTGGAAAATCGATTCTCGATTTTCCAGGTAAAATTTGTAGTAGATTTGTTATTAACTGTTATTGTATTTAATTTAATTATTAACTCGAACCCAAATTAAATTTAACCCAAAATAAACTCGAATTTCCAAAATCGATCGCTTGATTTACCCTAAGGATTTATGTTTCACATATATATATGTAAATTCTATAGAACCCCGTCTGATTTCCAAAAATATAACAACATTACATATATATATATACACATAGTTTTGGGGGATGAGAATTTTATTTATTTATATATATATACACGTTATATAGAAATACAGTACGTATAGGTATTTTACAGCATAAAATATAGTACAGTAAAGATGCGAATAAAAAATCATCAGGGGCTAATATTGTATTTTAAATACGAATTTACATTGATTTTTACCCCGTTAAGAGTCAACATTGCGCCGTATACGATGTTTCTCGATCAATTTTGCTTCGTTAAATTCTATCTTTTAATGCTGTAAACGTTGGAAAAAATTCCTGTCGTCACCATTTGTTCCATCTAAATTCTACAGGTTCATGAAATTTTAAGAAATTGTCGTATATATAACATTGCAAGATCGCGTTTATTTGTGCAAATTTATATTTTTACCGATACAATTGCTAAAAATGAGATCCAGGAAGATAACTATTTTGTTCATGAGATCTTTCACCTTGAGAAAGCAAGGAAGAAGCTGGCAGGTAATAACGCGATCAAACCTCATCGTTTCATAAAGGATATAACCTAACAAACACGAAGATGGTACCCCACTGGGGGTAGCCACCCACATGATAATCAAACAGCTAAAAACTTCTACCAAATGTCCAAATTGGACAAATTGTGAATGTGAAATATTAAATAAAAAAAAAAAAAAACTTCATCGTATACGACGATGGCTTCTCTATTTCAGCCAACGAATTCCTTCAGAATATTATACGTATATATATATATATATATATATATATATATACATATATTAATATATATATATTAAAATGTATATACGTTATACAGAATTATGTATAGGTTTTTATTTACAGTGTAAAGAATGGTACAAGATATGAATAAAAAATACCATTCCAAGGTAACACATTTCTACGCTTCAACGCCTTTTCCGTTCGACTGACCGACAGCTGCGTACGAATCTATTCAGGACACGTACGCATCTGTAAATACGCGAGTTGTGAAACCACGCGGCTTCGATATTTAGCTGAGTCTTCGCGAGGAAAATCAATCAGCCAGGCGTAGAATATTTCAGAGGACTACGCCCATTGCGTGATATGCACTTCATTATGGCTGCATGTCTAATTAATTCGTGGCATATTATACCACCATTATCGTCGTTATTATACCCTTGTGTCAGAATTATTGGATATCGTGCGAGTAGATTCTCGCAAGCTAGATCAGCGCACTGTGTGCAGTGCAAAGGAAGAGACGGATATGGAGATCGTTCATCTGGTACAGCAACGACATAATTCATAATTTGTAGGTTTTCAGTTATTCATTGGTACAGCAAAAATGATCGTTCTTTGTACTTTCTGTTGGTAGAATCTTACAAGGGAATTTTAAACGTTCGCCATGAGAAAGCAGTTGTATCGCTATTGCATCATCGCGAAACTATTGGGTTGGCAACTATGGTGGTTTTGTCAATACCACCTATTGACAAAATCCGCAATCACTTAGTTGCCAACCCAATATAACAGTTCAGAACGTCGAAACTCACTTTCCCTAAAATCGTGGTTCTTGAGATACGTGAGCGAAATGCGAACACGCATAATCGATAAGTAGACTGTGCATGTTTATGCAAATTCACATGTTCATCAAAACGATAAAGCAAATGAAATCTAATTAGAAATTAGTTTCACCTATTAAATGTTATAACGCGTCTTCACTTTGGATATTTTATATACTTGTTCTTGTAACGTATGTTTTCTACATCTTTTCACCTTGAAATTTCCCATTTCTAGTCTATATTTATAAAAGTTTATAAATTTACATGAATAATCGCGGTCTGATCATAACGTTATAAACGCTTCAATGTCTTAGGATTTCATAGAACTGCAGAATCTACATGCAACAGATAGTGACGAAAAAGATATCGAACAATCTCATAAATGCATAGACATCCACGGTCCATTGATAAGTAAACCGCGGATATTCATGCACTTATGAGAAATTAATTTTTTTTTATTTTATTATTTATTTACTGTGATTCTTGCATTTCTGCTTAGAATGGGTTTTGTATTTACTTATTATCACCTTACGTATTAATATTTTATTATGTTACGTTACATTATCCAATTAAATGCATTTATATTATACGCTTTTATAGTTTTTTTCTCTGCTATTGTTGTATTTCGTTTTTGACGCTTTTCCTCTTGCCTTTCGGTATTTATCTCCCTTTTTTTTTTTTGTATTTTATTTGGTATATATTTTTTTTGGAATTTTATCTTCTTTCGGTTCTCCATCTGCCACCGCATTTATGAGAAATATAAAAGTATAATATGCAAAAATATCCAAAATAAAGCCGAGAGAAATCTCCATTTAGGTTTCATTCGTTCGGTTAGAGAAAACAAATAGAAAAATATGAAGCTGCATAAATATTCATTGTCCGTTGGTAAGCCAGTGAACATTACAAAACATTAAGCGACTGCGAAGAATATAAATTTATAAAGTTCAAAACGAAATGTTTCTCCTCGCGTTCTAATAATGTTACCTTAGCAACTTTGTATTTTAAAGGATCTTTAGACAGCTTCTGGCTATTCAGCTCTATAACTTTATAGTTCTATGGACAATTTATGAACATTAGAGCGCATGTGAATAGTCAAAAGCGCGAATAGTAATATACTAACAGACTAATTGCTAAATCTGCAAAATTACCATGTTATATTATAATAGTACATTTTACGTACAGAAAAAATCTACAATAGTTTCTCGTTCGTTTGTATCTACACTTCGATACTTTTCTTTCTTAATATTTCAAAATAACCGAACTGACCATCGCTAATTTATATGTTATAAACGTATGAATCTTTAAAAGAATATCATTTTCTCTCTTCAACCATAAAGAATGTAAAGCACGAGACTCAAAGGATAATTTCTTCCTTATTTGTCAATCACATTAAACCCGTAGCTAAATATCCCGTGACTAATCAAATGAAACATTAACAGGTATGCAACTGTCCGAGCGAACTGCCGATTAAAAATAATTCGTTAAAGATCACGAACGAAAACAGCGTGCAATATCATCGATTTATTACTATTCACGGGCGGTATTGTGAACTATCGAAGGCGTCGTTGAAAGAACAATAGGTATCGTTATATTTCCTCGTGCCTAGCGAACAATAAAATCGCCCTCGATTTTCGTACGATCGTTTTTTCTCGTGCTGCCGCAATCAACAATACATTGTAGCGAGATTTCCAAGGGAAACCGGACATCAAACGCAAATAAACGTGAAGATAATAGTTCATCGTAGCGTGCGTCAGAAATATCAGACTATCGATCGATCGATATTTTCGGAGAAGAGAAATTCACGAATCGTATACGTTGGAGTAACGTAAGTAGCGTATGCGAACGGTCAGAGATACGATAGTAGAATAGGTGGGGTGAACTGGTTAAATTATGATGCAGGTAATTAATTACTGTTGATGTGGAAACAATACGATATTTAATATGGATGATAATGAGAACGCGTTTATAACGCGCGTTTGTATTTACCGACCTATCTCCAATTATGACAATGTTACAATAACCACGAGCATCGATACGTATTTACTTTGTTCTATATATTCACGCAGAATCAGAGGATCACGTATCAATGTGTTGGGAAAAATGTTATTCGAACAACAGGTAATCGATAAGAATAAAAAATCAAGTTTTATTCGCCACTAGTGAAGAAATATACAATCGAACGCATATCTATGCGAATAAGAATTTATTGGAATAAGAAGTTACTCGTGCGAGAATTTATCTGGCTAAAAATTTAATCGAATAACTTATATTCGCGTAAGAATTTATTCGGATAAAATGATATATAGATATTTATGTGTTGTATAATATCAACGGTCAAAGAAGAAATTGGCAGAAAAATACAAGAAAAGAACGGCAACACATCCAAACCAGCTGCTGAAGCGAGCAAAACTCTCATAGAAAGAAGATTAAAAAGCAAACACGCCACTGACCTCACTAAAGAAATAAAATAGTCAAACTCGAAGATAGTATCTCGCTGTGGGTAGCCATCCACAAGTTATTTAGCAATTAAGTTAACAAAATTTACTAAATGTCCAGTTGGACAAATTGTAAAGTACAAATTAAATAATAAAAAAAAATCTGATGTTTACTGAGAATCGATTAATTTCGATCGTGACAATGATTTCGCTGTGCCATTGAATTTGCAACCAAATTGCGATATAAACAAAATAAAAGTTAAAAAAATTTACCAAATGTCCAGCTAGACAAATTGTAAAGTACAAATTAAATAATAAAAAAAATAAAAATATCCAAATGTCCAGCTGGACAAATTGTAAAGTACAAATTAAATAATAAAAAAAATAAAAACAAATTAAATAATAAAAAAAATAAAAATATTACAAATTAAATAATAAAAAAAATAAAAATATCCAAATGTCCAGCTGGATAAATTGTAAAGTACAAATTAAATAATAAAAAAAATAAAAATATCCAAATGTCCAGCTGGATAAATTGTAAAGTACAAATTAAATAATAAAAAAAATAAAAATATCCAAATGTCCAGCTGGATAAATTGTAAAGTACAAATTAAATAATAAAAAAAATAAAAATATGGAGGATGGACATGGTACTGAACATGAGATGTATTTCCAAAAGCTGTCCAGTTGTTGCAATACTGACTTTTATAAGCCATTCCAAATGCCAGATTAGAAAGTTTATTGTTCTTTGGTAGATTATTCATTTGGTAAATTAATAGTAAAAATAAGTCTGCAATCATTATTCGAATAAATATAGAAAATAATTTGTTACTGACAGCAAGTAACTGTTCCACGGATGAAATATTCCACTCACACGAATTTATTCCGGCAATCACCTGAGATAGATATTCAAAACAATTCGAATAACGTCCAACTCTGTTTCGTACGAACAAATACAGTCACGATATCCGATCGAATTGAACCGAACAATTCCAACGTCCAAGTGAGAATACAAATATTTTCGAAAGTTTTCTAAAAGTCCCGAATGGTTCAAAGGATTGATAAAGCCAAAAGATGCAGAGAAAGCTGAATCTTGTTGAAGAATAAAAGGATTCTGGATAATCGGAAGTATTCGAGAGAATTCACATTTTCTTGAGAACTTGGCCGAAGAATTTGAAGAAATCAAAGTGTTTGAGGGAGTCTAAGAAGATATTTCAAAGGATAGGATAAAACCCGGGAGTATCGGGTGGTCAGAAGATTTAGATGGAATCTAAGGATCCTTAATAGTTCAAAGGGTCCGAAGTAACCCAGAAATTGAGATTACCCAACTGGCGTTGCTTCCCTATATATATCAAAGGAACATCCGGAAATTTGGCGCAGCACAGGCTACAATAGACTTGCTTACGATGCAAGCCTTTCGCACCAGCGAGCCGGCCAATATTTCTTTCAGAATTCTTATCTCCACGTGCCACTCTCGTGCCAATCTTTTTTACCATAGCTTGCTAAACCAAGTATGATTGTATCGTGGCGATTCTTTTATTGTTATTACATCTACAATTCTCAAATGCTCTTACCTAAGTATTATATTTCTCATGTAAATATATTCGCCGAACTGTTATGCTAGCAAATTATTACTACCGTGCCGACGTCTAAAGAAGTCTTGCATGGTCAGATGTAAGTTCTCATTCGAAATATAATTTCCTGCATAATATTAATATCAAAAACAAATAAAGTAAAAGACGTCGATTGGCAAAGGATGGAGCTGGGGAAAAAAATTCCAATGCAAATGAACGTTAATTCGTGTGAACTTGTAATTGGCAGGTGCCGCGTTATGCTCAGAAGAAGACGCAGAAGAACAATTATCTCTAATAAATCCGACGTAATTATTGAAAATTTCAACTTACGAGATATTAGCGTGATAGTAAACCGATCGATTGAAATACTGACACTGGAAAAACAATTTTTCTATATTAATTTTACACGATAAAACGTTACAACTATAAATCCAATGTATCCTTTCATTGTTGAAGGACGAATCAAACTCAAACTATAATAAGAAAAGAAAAGAACATAGCCATTATAATCTTTATTATCGTACCAACAAGCTTCTCAAGGATTTCAAAATTCCACAACCACAACAACAAAAACTCTTCTCGCTTATGAGAGCCCTGTAATTGATCAGGAAAACATCCGCAGACAACAACAACTTCTTACGTCAACAAAATTAAACGGGATACCGATCGATATGTTGACTCGATTATCCTTCGCGTTCACTACGATGAATTCGTAATGATCGATCCTCGAACCGCACGAGTTGCTCATCCGTAAACATGGTTCCGCTTTAATGTCGTGGCCTACCATGTCGTAGCACGTGGTGGATCCACCCTTTCTGTCGACCACAGCCAGCGTTTTCCTCGTCTCTATCACGAGGTACTCGTGTAACCTCTCGATCCTGGCACTGTAACACATACATCGTGCAAAATCTCGCGTGGAGAGTCTATGCTACGTGCCTGCCCCTTTTATGGCCGCACGTGCTCTGTTTGGAGCAAGAAAGCTACACTTTATACAAGTGTAAGGATGACACTCTTTGGATGTGTCATGTCCCTCGTTAAATAGCGTTACTTTGGGGAAATTGGTGAATGGATGGAGAAAAATTTCTTGCACTACATCGAATGCAAATAGAGGGCAAAATCATGGTCTCGATGGTTCGATTAGTTTGAGACATTTCGAGGGTCGAGCGAGAATTTAAATTCTTGCAAGGTTACAGGATCCGGTTCGAAGATCTGCAATGATCCGAAATGAAACGAAGAACGAAGAGATTTCACGCGAGCGAATGAGAAATTAAACGTTTCAAGATTTCTGGAAAGTTGAAAATTCGGGAATGGTTGAAGAGACGTAAACCTCTTGCGCCAAAGAGCAATTGCGAATTGCAGACTTGGGGCAAAATTTCGTGGGTGGATGAAGAAACGCAAAATGCATCCGATAAAACTAATTTGAGAAATTTCAAGACTCAGATGAGAATGCAAATGTTTCGAAAGACTGGCAGAAAATTAAGGATTTCAGATAAGGTCAAAGAGAGGCGAGCCAATGCAATAAAAAGGAAAAATAGTATTATAAATTTCAAGAAGAATTGCTCGATGAGTAAAGAACCGTCAGATCGTATTATTTGCCTTGTCATTTAATATCGCTGATATTAAAACGACTTAATAACGTAAGAATTCAACGATTTTAAATCGAAATTACAGACTGTAATAATAATAATTTAACGCGATGTGCGCCGACCCGGAAACTCCAACGTGTCGAAAAACTGCAGGAGTATAAAAGCAGGAAAGTATCGATGCACCAGAATGGCCAGGGCGGCGCGAGCACGTGACCTATGCTCTAGCAGCCATAGTACGATAATATAGGTCAGGCCCGTGATATTCTTGCGACGAGCAAGAATTACCAACGCGTGGAAACTCGAAAATGTCAGGCTGTCTTCAACCTCTACGAATGACGACACTCGATGACGACGACAACGAGCACGTGAGGCTATGGTAAGCAGAGCGAGCCTCGTAGTGCTCAACGACGATGACGCGCGTGTGTCGGTCAAAAGTAGCAAGCAACCTGCTGGTCGTGCACCGTTGACGAGGGGGCTCGTGCATAATTAGCAGGCAAAGGGTGGCGACACGCATCGATGGACACGCGTGTAACTGCTTACATGCTCACGGTGCATATACAATGACTCACGAAAGCATCGTACACAAAACTTTCATAAACATATTATGTGAAATTCTTTGAATTTCCATTGCTACTATGACCAGACTATTGTGTTTATATCGATGAAATCTGAGACTAATTTGAAAATTTACGTCCACAGATATGAAGAGAAGTTAACTTAGAAGCGTGTTATCTTCGAAAATGTTTGTAGTGAGAAATTTTGTGAAATAAAGGAAACTGCTAGATTATGAACGTTTATGCAAATTTATATTTATATCAGTGTGATTAAGGAAATGAAACATAAATAGAGATTACTTTTATTTGTTAACTATAATATTATAAAGTGTGCTTTAGCTTGTTCTACATACTTTTTCACATCATATGCATTCTGGAAATGTTTCCACCTTTAAATTTTCTATAAATGCATTTCCACTTTCTACCAACGTTACAATTTTATTTCTTCTTCCCGAACCGAACAATTTTACCTTTACGACTCGATCGAACACAGTTGCTATTTCGTTAAAATTCCCATCGTTCCTTCAAACTCATCGGAAAAACGGAAGTTTACGTAATTACCATCCTCCCGGCTTATAACAGCACCCTCGCCAGACTTCCTTGCAAAATGATCGGCTCGTCGAGAATATAATTATCTCTGGGAAAAAATTAGCTTCTCCGGTTTGGAATATTTCTATCAAGGTATATCTCGCGATAAGAGAAAAAGCACGCACTTACCATAAAATCTCGCATAGTTACGGAAGAAAGGAACAACTCGGTCATGAAATTCGCCTGGCTGGCGATAAAAGAATTTTCACCCGACGACCGACAGAAACTCATTCGTATTTTACGCACGGAACGAGACGAAATAAAAATCATATTGTCGAACTAAGGTGTATCTAACGAGAATAATTGAGTTTATACGGGATCAGTTAAAAATAACCAATATTTCAACTTTAAATATCCAAACTGTGACGCGAAATGTTTTCTTAGCGGTATGATTATCTTTAGCTGAAAATTGTTCACACTTTAATATGCTTACATTTCTGTATTAACTATTGGGTTAGCAACTAAATGATTGCGGATATTGCCAATACCACCTAATGACAAAATCCGCAATCACTTTGTTGCCAACGGAATACAATAACGTGTAATACATAAAATTGTATAATCTAATGATTAAAATAAAATAAATTTCATGGACTTAAAAAATCGCCAGCAATATGAATGATTTGGATAACAATGCCAGAACAAAGTACAATACGATATCTAAAGAATATTGTATACGTGTAGATATCTACGATATAATATTTTATAGAAATTAAACGTTCGAGTACAGTACATTTAAATCTACTGCGGTTAAAATATGTAAAATTCGCAATGGCACATAACGTACAAAATAAAAATAGATTGTCGTGTCTTATAGAAAATTGAAAATGTATATTTCGTAAGAAAATTTATTTCCGTTTGAAACAACAAATACACAGGTTGCGGCAGAGTAACATGTGCAACCTATCATGAAATGATTCCTTTCGAGAAAACAACAGAAAGAAATATAAAAGAAATGTTTTCATCTGCGGCTTAGCTTCCGAGAAAATTGAGTTTAGAAATTTGTCAAATATACTGGAATGTGGCTAATTCCAGATTAAATAAAAGAACATAATCTATAGGATATTATTCTACATGTAAAAATAAATGGAAAACGCAGAATAAAATGTTCTCGTAAAACGCTTCGTTTATGAACAAAATGTATTTATTATAACAAACTCCATTTTCTTGAAAATCACAGGAATTTAAACGGAAAACTTTTCTTCCAATTTTGTAATTATTTTCACGCATAGAATAACCTGCTTTTAATTGTTTACTCGTGTCCAATTGTTAACTAGGCAAATTCAAATATATATAACAAATGTCCGAGATTGTTGTTTCCTCGAAAGCAAAACCTGGGACGAAAACATTTTATTCTACATTTTTGCTTTTATTTTTCCCTAAAGAATCGCCTCACGCTTGTAAACGTTATTCGGCGGCACCTTGTATTTTTGAAACAGGGTAAAGAAAGCAAAAAGTAGATTAAAGAAGTAAGAAAACAATTTTCGTTTACGTAACGATGCAATCACGCTGATGTAGCTTTCTATGTATTGTAGAATGCACGCGAAGCAGGCGAATGACTCTTGTTCCTTTGCTTCTTATGCTATTACGTTACGCCGCGAGTAACAGAGTTTGTCGTTTCATGGTCGTTCAATTAATTCGTGAACACGGGAATCGCGTAAATATCAAATTAGTCGGTAAATAATTTGAAAGCGACCTACGTAGATAACCGTCGTGTATTTTCCAGTTAACATAGAGGGGGAAAGATTAATCCTTTATGCAATGTTGCTAGTGTTGGAGCTGTGAAAGTAACAAGTTCTAGGCAAGCACGTTCGCTGCACCGAATGAATATTCAAATTACATATTCCGGTAGGAAGAATCCCCATACGAAGAATTCTGTAACACGTTCTCGCGACTTACTTTTACCTTACGAAGAACTTTTCGTTCTTCTCGAAAAAAAGAGGCTCCGCATGAAAAACCTTCATTCCACATTTCCGACGTGTTTTCGAACGTAGAATAACCATTGAAAAATTATATCCAATTGAGAACTGATAAAATTCAGGCGTGTTCGACGAATCATCCAACTTGATTTCCTCTAAACCGGGACGTGAAATGAAAAGATATTATTCGAATCTTTTCGCCTATCCTTCGTGTATAATTTTATTTCTTTTTTATTATTATTATTTAATTTGTACTTTACAATTTGTCCAGCTGGACATCCGGTAAATTTTTCTAGCTTAATTGCTAAATAACATGTGGATGGCTACCCCCAGCGGGATGCCACCTTCGAGTTTGACTATTTTATTTCTTTAGCGAGGTCAGTGGGGTGCTTCGTGTATAATAAATAACAATTTAACAAATAATAGACTCTGTTCGCGATATCTATCTATTCGATAAAGTCCTGAAGATTTTCTGAAAAATTAGATCTCTTCAGAAACGAGGTACAAACAGGAAAGTTTCGTTTTAGATATTCGTCACATATTGTAGATAGATCGTAGAATCCTCTTCGATGGAAAATTAAGCAAACTGGCAACAATTAACCCCGAAAGCTTGTCACAATTGCTAACTATTTTTCCCATCCTCTTTCAATGCTAGAACAGAGTAATTGCCTCGAGACGAAATTTCTGATACTTTCATGGTGGAAGAAGCTGAGTCCTATGTTTGATACGAAAGGTCAAACAGTGTGTGAAATTAGCAACAGCGCGTCAAGATAGTCCACTAAATTTAGCGAACTCGCCCGCTATATGTATTTCTATTTGACGAATAATTCCATCGTCAGTTAGGTAAAAATGGATCGATCCGTATGGTAATAAGGCTGTAGTAGACGGGCCATTGAAACTAAGGAATCGAACATCCAGTTGGTCACCTCGAACGAGAATCTGCGTCATCTCGTCATAATCCCTTTTACAAAGTTCCTGCATAATTTCTATACATACGACGTTAGCCTAACTCCTTCAAAATAGAAAAGTCCGGAATGCGATTAATTCGAAATATTCCATTAATTTTAAATTGGTCTCCACACCATCCACGATTCCTTATGGAAACATTAAATGTACTACGCGTCCTACAGTTGGCTACGCTACGAGATAGGAAAATGGAACAGGAAAAATCAAGATACGATTATTGATATCGAATATTCCATAAATTGCAAACACGCTCTGTAAACTGACGAAAATCGATCGAGAATAAATCCCTTGTTGCCATCCTTCGAAATCAATTTTGACTAAAGTTCAATGAAAAAAAAGAAAAAAGCATCTAGTAAACTACGTAAAGAGCGAGAAAATACTAGAAATCGTTGCACTTCGATGAAATTTTTCGAAATTAAGCCAGTGCGCTCCGGTGCAACGGAGGTCAGCAACAATTTTCGACGGGCTCTTAATTAAAGTTAAACCTATTAACATGCGCGTGTACGTCGCGTACACATTCTCGTGTGTCGGCGTTACATAATTTTATCGGTGGATAAGCTGCTATCTCCGGAACACGGTATCGACTGGAATATACAAGCGGCGTGAAAGCAACAATACGCGTACACGTTCACACGAGGTATAATAATGCGATATCAGCGAAAGCGAGATACATCAGCAAATGGAAATGAAATTGTTGGCTCGTCCGAGTTTTTCTTAAGCCGCGTTAAGAGAAACCGCCTAATGTAAACGCGGTTTTATTTCACTTCGTTCGTTCCTATATTAATTGTACTTTAATTTACTTATCGTTGTCTTTTCGATGCTACAAGCTCGCGTTATCATAAAACTCCGAACTGGAATAGCTAAGGTACACGTGGTCAATGTGTAAAATTTCTATCCGCTTCATGATTCGCCCGAATATTAACGTTTACGTCGACCGTAGGTAATTGAGAAATCGAGTTACTACAGGGAATTTGAAGAAACAAGTAACCCGAGCCACAGGAAGTCGCTCGGTGAATATTACATTAGCTAAATTAGCTTCGAAATTAATTTGATCGCGACGAAGGGGTAGACGATGTAACCTATTATGGACCGACTTAAAATTCACATCAAATTTCATTTAATATCCTTCAACAACTCCATCTTTTATTCTGTGTTTCGTCATTCTGAATAATCTTTTTAAACGTTGCATTTAGTAAATAGAATTCTAAGGTATCGTTCGATAATTTCATTCTTCACGTGCACTGCTAGGTATTAAGATACGAAACGAACTGTATCACTCTTGAGATGCATGTGCGATTTCCTCTATGGCCGGATGTCGCCACAGCGATATTTAAAATTTATTTTCCAAGTCGAACGTCGCCCATATGGCGGTATTCAACATTTTTCTTCCAACTGTAAATATTTATCGCTTCGATTAGTACCATGAAAAAAGAACGTCGTCCGCGAACAATTAATTATTTTAATGACCATTCAAATGAGTTTGTAACTAATCAACCATAAAGTATAAAGATACTCCTCCGTTTCCCCTTGATCGGGTACTATTTTATAAGCAACGAACGTCAAATCAACGAACCATGGTAAACACGAAGGGAGCCGCATTGTCAGCGTAAGAGGAAAAAACAGAGCGTGGCTGGCATTTAAATAATCAAAGCAGCAGCGTGGAACGCGCGCGCGAGCGCGGATGCGACAACGAATTAGTCGGTAAAGAAGTTTAAAAGGGCCAATATACAGGGCGGTTTCCTTCCCAGGAATTATGGTCCCGTGCCGCGTGGGATGACCCCTCCGGTGTTCGCGTCGTCATCTCGCGGAAGTTCACCATTAAAACAGCTGGATCGAGCCAGATCTCGCGAGACGAATCTGGCCGCTTCACTGTCACGGGTCTGACCTCGAATCGGATATCCTTCGCAAAACCGTATCGTCAGATCCTCGCGAGGATTCACGACCACTGATAAAACCAACCACAATCCGCTGAGACGTGTTTGCTTTCGAAACTGACGGCCCTAGTTCCCTTGTGGAAACAGACACCGAGCTCGTAACGTATATCTGAAAGGCGTGGCAGCTAGTGGAACTACGACGACGAGAGTAGTTACTTCTTTTGTGTAATGTAACGTCGATTCGTTTGGATTATCCTTAGAATGGTCTTGACCGATGTCAACAGGAGCGAGATTTGTCTACGGCAAATTCTAGATTAAACAAAGAAAGATACAACACGCTAAAATCGAACAGTTAAACTTGTAAATATCATTGTTACAATTTCGTTTGATTGTATCTTGAAATCAAATTTCATATATTGAGGTATTCTGTTACGCTGATTCGACAATCGTGAAACAAAAATAAACTGCTATTCTATTGTTTTATTTTTGGTGAATTGTTTCCAGAAAATTATCGCTCAATACGATTCCAAGCAGAATACACTTTGTTCCTTATCGCATTAACGTATCAAAATTGTACATATTTACTTGTATGTAACTGTACATGTATGTATTTGTACATAAACGGTTTCACAATTATGGCAGGCAATATAAATTGGTGAGATAGTAATTGGATGTCATGAAAATAAGACTAAGATTTTTATAGAATAATTTACAACGAAAGATTAATGTGAATATATGGGTTTGATAAATACATTTATGTAAGTTTCGTAAGGATTTTTGTAAATACATAGGTTGAAATTGGTAATTGTAAACGTACAATGTATGTATAAGAGATTATGTTGTTAAAGGTAATGAGAATCGGTTAGAACCGCAACTGTGCGGGTGTGGCGATCGGAGTACCATAGAACTAGTAATAATTAGAACGCATTGGTAGAATTTCTATTGAATTATGAAAGATTTTTAATGGATATTAATAAATATATATTAAATATATAATACATAATAAATTATGTAAAATTGTATAATGAATGTGACATTCCAAAAAATAACTTCGTGTGTATTGTCTTTTAAAACACATCCTTGAATAAATTGTCACAAGCACGCAAATATTGCGCGATCTTTCGATTAACGCGCTGTTAATATCCCACCAAAAATAGAATTCCTAATACAAAATATATAAATGCCTTAAAAAAAGGTAACCTCTAATTATATGAATTATTAAATATGACAGATTAAAGATATGTTATGGAAAAAATTTCGAAGAGTCTAAGATGAAATTACATCGAGTAAATGCTAACAGAAAATTTTATTAGAATAATTCCCGGGATTAATGAGACACGTCACTTATCTGTCGTGTGTATCGTGAGAGTCAAACATATTTATACTGTACAGTAGAAAACATTTTTACTGTACAGTTACATTTCATTTAGGAACAAACTATACGACAATGTAACTTTCATAGTAACTTAAACCCGAGATATCAAGATCAATCTAGTTTCTGTCAATGTACTTCTTGAGTCGACGACAGACGAAGAATAGATTTTTGTGATGTAATATATGATACTACCGAAGTTAGAATGAAGACATAATGATAATCGGAACAGATATTGTCAACGAACTGCACTTAAAGACGTCAGCGACATCTGATCTGATCATTGATTGTACTAAGCCAATGGTAAGCCAATAACCTGCAAATAAATATCAATCGTATTCTTGACCATGAAGAATAATTGCTATCTGACAAATTCTCGCAAGATGAGATATAATAAGCTATAAACCGATGTAAATGAGTTAACAATTACTGGAAATATCTTTCAAAGATGGGTCATGTCATGACGGCAATGTTGAACAAGCAGAAGAGAAATTGAACGAGGAAATACAGTGGACACACTGGAAGCGTGTGCACGGCCCCCTGACACACATCGACTCGTTAAAATAACGACATAATGGCTAATTTAGCGATAATAAACGCGAACCGTATCGTTCAAATTAGCGTCGAAGGTGAGACGAGAACGACAAAGAGGGGCTTCCGAGGAACGAGAGAAAAAAAAGGATAAGAGAGAGAAACGCCAGACTGACGTGTGTATCACAAATTACTGCATTGCTCTCCCAATGTCCACCTCCTGCCATCTCGTAGCCAGTTCATAAAACACTTGTCCCAGTCAGGGCCGATTTTGAACTTCGCACTACTTTTTACTTCAAAGATCGATATATAAAATAATTAGTTACTAGTCATTTATAGTTCAAATATTTTACATATTTTATGTTCAATAGTTCACAGAATCTAAATATTATTCTCTCTTACTATTAATAATATGAAATATCATAGCATGTTAGAAATTAAATTATGGCACAGCATAGGTATTTGGTTCTTGAGTATTTAGTAATATTTTTATCATAATATGAAATATGATCTATGTTCTACGAGTAAAAATAACAGTGAAGTGAGTAAGTAAGAAGATGGAAATAGTCACACGCGATCTTGTCGACCGATACAGAAAACAGTCAGCGCTGATTGGGATCAACGACCTTTGACAAAAACATCCACGATAATCATCGTACTTTTTAATGAGTGAATGAAATAATCTCAATCGCATTTTGTATTGTTGATCTTAGAACGAGGTCACGGAACAAAATAAGTAGTGAAGTTAATCTGCATTGTTATTGTTTTTTCCAAAAGAGATCCTTTTCTACATTGTAGGCTTTCCTATATAGGCAATATTTGTAATACATAACCCCGAAATCGAGGTCGAACATCGTGCTGCATAAAAATAAAGCTGCTTTTCCGACAAGTGGCAACTTGCCAAAAAGAAAACAACGTCGAACAAACCATATTCAAGTCCAAAAGCATACCATATTAGGAAACTGTTATTCAAATTTATATCCTTAATTTTACGTATATTTTAAATACGAACGATTATATCGTATCACTAACGCAAAATAATAACTATGACAACATAAATTTTGACTTTGAAATTAATTGAAATTTGACTTTGACTTTTTAAATTAAGGGTACGATATATTTTCATTTATAGCCATTGAGCACGTGCTTTTAGAAAGGGATTAGAAAGTAGGCTGTACGACATTTTCTAGGGGATTTTATTGCCTGTTACTTCATATTTTCCGGTGAGATGGCTACCATTACGAGTATCCGGACCTTGACATATACATACATAAAAAAAACTTATACAACTTCCAAATATACTGGTGACATAGATAATTTTAAACGATATCGAACAAATTTACTGTTATGAAATATGCATTATGTTACAGAGAAACATGGTATAGTTAATTGTAAGTACAAGTCGATGTTGAATTACTAGATTAATTAAACGAGATTATTTACTGTAAACAACAAATTATAACTAAACTTTTAAGATAAGAAATACAATCTATAGCGAACAGAATTAAATATATCATAAAAGTTTCTCTTTGTAATTACTGTTATACTTTTGAGTATAGATCGATAGGTTCATTTACATTAAAAAAAAATAACCAATGTTGTTTATGTTCTATAATATGATATGACAGTTATGACAAATTTATATTTCTTTTAATTATATTTAATTATATCATTAAATAAATCAGCAATAAATTCAAACTATAACAGGAAAACATAGTATGTACTATGATGTTTATTCATTTATTTCGAAAGAGAAATCATTAAATGACAGAGAAACTAGTATATTTACACAGACATAGGCTGCAACTTTCTAAATATTTGTATCTGAAATAAAACATAGACAGGTATCCTATATCATAGATCCCATATAAGAGATGCAACTGTGTAAATAAAAATACAGCTCTTATCATACTTTTACTATTATAAGGTGCTTTAATAGTGTCGTAATATCCCACACAATCCTATAATCAAACTATAGTTTCATAAATTCGATTTATTCCATCGATTATGAAATGAATAAGTATATATATGCATAAAACATAAAATATATAAAACAATATCACGCGGTAAGAAATCGTAATTCAATACGATGATAGAAAATATCCTCCTCATGATATTATTTATGCACATGAATGTCTGGAATCAGTCAACCGCTTAATGTGCGGCAACAGTATCCTCAACGAGAAAACAACAGGTATTGTATACTCAAAGCCACGTGTATATCATGTCCCAAGATGGAGCGACAAAGAGAGAGAGAGAGAGAAAGAAAAGACAGAAGTCAACCCGTAGATTGCTTGATTTCATGGTTAGATCATATTTCTATTGCCGTAAACAAGAAATCATAATTTGCAGATGCAATTACACGCTTGTAATGTTTTCATACCGACAAACTTATTTCAATTGGCTTATAACTAAATTACTTTACGGCAAAACAATATTGTAAACATATAACTTTAAAACAACTTTGACACATTGTATAACTGCATATTTTACATTGTACAGTTTAATAAAAACTTGAATACTAAAACGCATTTTTATCAAACGCCAGTCCTTTTGAATGCCTATACGAATAAAGATATATCGACGTTCGCAATATAACATCATAAAATATATCAATGAGGAGGATGAATGAAAAACATTCCATGAAAATGACTCTTCAAGGGCGTGGTTTACAAGACAGTATGACGTTCTCGTGAACGCGAGACCTGTCGTCAAAGCGCGCGAACACAATTATCGTCGATCATAAGTTCGATGAACTAATCGATAAAGTAGAAAGGTTACGTGAAACACGCTGGATTCAACTATTTCTTATCCGAATATTTTGTACTTGCATCGTGACCAAACCAGTGTTGAAGATGTATAAGAGCAAAAAGAGAAAAGCGTCACTGACCTCGGTCGCTAGCTTTCCTTTCGACGCCATCTTGACAACAATGTGTCGGTCGATGTTCCGACTACCTGATGCACGCGCCGCACTTACGGATGACCAAATGAATCCTGAAACTATACACGTCACTGATCTTGTTCAGTCGTAAAGCACACTCGCAGTTCAACTCGAACACGTCTCCACTTCCGTTTGAACAAAATAAATCGCGAAGCACGGATTTCGTAACGATTCACGCGGCTCGTACCGAAATACTGTGCTGACGTCACGATGTGAAGCTTCTTTTCATACTACATGTACTACAGCTCACTATGAGGAGTACGAGTTTACAAGCGATACGAAGGCACCCCGGCTCATCAAGATCGCATGTGCCCCTCCACTTTCGATGACCGATACGAAAAGTCCCTTTCACTTGCTCTTGCTCTATAATTATAATACAGTAACTATTTCCCCTCCTTACATAGGTGTATTTATCAACTCTCTCATTCTATAGCATTCTCGCGAGGGCGATGCTTGTACACCGTATACCTGTCCTTCTTCATTCTGAATAACCTTTCTTCGTCTCTCTTCATACCACGCGGTGTATATAGTAGCTCACGGTTGTATTCGAACACTTGTAAAACGCGTTATTTTGAAATTTCATTGGCATTGTAATGATTATATTTATTGGTAAAATTTGTAATGAATCTGAAAGTCAATGCCGAAATTGCAAGATATTTATCGTAAGCGATATGACAATATAATAGCGATAGACTATAGTTCTTCTTACCGTAGACTAATTTCTTACTTAATATGCGTTTGCAGCAAATACCTTGTTGCTTCTATGTACATTTTTAGATCGAATATTTCAGATATTATCATGATATTTACATTTCATTGTACTGTTAGTTCAAAATGTTTTATATAAAGCATATACATCAAATATATGTATGTATATCTACATCAGTATACGCATCAAATAATTACATAAAATATATAGAATAAAATATTTGCATACAATATATACATAAAAAAATTTCCTACGATAAAAGTGTTCAAATACCTCCATAAGCAGCCACAAATCGGTAATGATTTCATATGAGACATTCTGATATGTATGCTATTTCCTTTCTGATCGCTAATCGAAAAAGTAATTAATAGTTTCGTCATTTCCAAATGACGTTCATTTATAAATTGTTGTACTATGAGTTAATAGGTAAATTTGTATATGAGAGGTTGAGGTTAGGTGTCAGCTGGACAGAATCATTACCTCCCACTGTCTTTCTCTCTTTCGGTCGACGATCCACGGAGCGAAAGAAGATTCGCTTTAATTCAAAGCGAATTAACCTTCCTGCACGCTTTTGCCCCCACTGATCTTACGTAATTAAGTGCGGTCAAGCCTGACATGCTTTTTACGAATTTTGAACTACAAGGAAGCGCACCATTGTGCGGCGCGATCATTTGTATAGTCCCTACGATTATCGAACGATTATATCGATTAATACAATTGACACTCCATCTCTTCAATAAAGTGTTGCAAAACAGAACATCGTTTCGGAAGATTAGAAAAAATTAGAAAAATTATCTGAGAAAATAGATTCGAGCATTCGAATAGAATTAATTTGTGAATGTCACGTTCAAGTAGTTTGACATATATGGAATTAAAGTGTCGCCTATGTTCCAGCCGTGATTATTCGTTTTATGCTCATGCAGCTGCATGTTACGCGTGCTATTCGCGATGCGATAGGATTGCATCGGTATGATACAATACTTCAACTGAAACGTAGGTGGAACGCGAACTGTGCAAGTTTCGTCTAAAACTCCGTCCAGCTGATGATAATAGATTCACTGGTATGTGAAAAGTTCTTAATGCAGTTGTAACACATAACTCTATTACAGATGGCGTTTAAAACAGATATTATTATCAAATTGAAGATTATAGAAAACACACATAATAAATAAATTGCAAATTTTTATGTAAATTCATATTTTTGAGAATATAATTAAAGGTATGAAAATGTGGTAGAAAATTATTTTAATTTATTATAAAATGCACCATATTTTGGATGTTGCATATATTTTCTTATATTACGTACATTCTGTGCACCGCCAACTTTGCTATAAATAAGCAGTTTAATGATAAGCTGAGTTTCCTATTCTCTACAGTTCTAATATTCAGTAGTATTAAAGTATTACAGTAATATTCAGTCGCCAATTCTTTCTATGTTATTAAAATTGCATTTATTCCCTTTATAACGATTAAGGTCTAATAAAGAGAAAAGATCAATCGAAACAAAATCGTTTCCGATTATCTCCAACATCTTCCAAAATATTCTCCGAGTACAAAAATTTACATAGCCATCCGTAATACGTTAAAACAGCTGTTCTATTAATCTTTTATACAAGATCTCTGCACCCGTGCACGCATGTATCAGCCGAGTCATTTTTCACCCGATACATTACCATCGGATGCTACTAGCGAAAACGTCCTCGTGGAAAGTAGCAGTTTTGTAAGAGAAGCTAAATATATACGTACATATAAATCGTATTTCTTTGCATTTGGATACTGTCTTCTTATCTCTTCCTTATAGGTGTTTTAAATGATTTGTTAGGCCTATATATTAGTTCATTTAAAAAATAAGGTATGTATAAATATATAATTTTATGAATTAACAAATTAAAAATAGATGTAAAAATTGACAAACAGCAACTAATAACTTTCGTAACTATCTTGTTGTTGATCCAGCGAAAATAGATACCTGTAGCTATTAGTAATGTATATTAATACTTTTTATATGGATCAGGCTTGTTTCATTTTACAAAATTTCCAGATATATTCATTGCAAGTTTCAAAAAGTTTCGTATAATGCCCATCATATATTCATATAAAGTTTCCTGAGTCACTGTTTGGATGATTGTATCTTAAGGATCTTCCAATTATTTTAAACATTCTGATCTCGAGTTTAGAGAGAAATGGGGGCTCCATTTCTTCTTTTCTATTGCGCTTCTCTCTCTCTGACATAGGAACAAGATTTGCTGATCTTTTTTCTCTTTTATAGCATTCGCTGATCTTCGTATCGCGTTATCTCGGTCGCACCTTCTGCGAAATTACACGTGCATAGAGTGGGACACGGTTTCAAGGCATCTATGTGCGGCGTTGCGCGCGACCTGTTTATTTTCGGGCCGATTCTCATATGCAAGGCACGCCCAACTCCTGAATCACTATTGACAGACCTTCGCTGGTATCAGTATTATGTACGCGTGCCATAAAGTGGAAGACATGAGAAGACGGAGATATGGAAGAAAATGGAGGAGAAAGAGATACGCTATCGTTCATAAGTGTTAGAACACTTAGAAATCTGAGGCTAATCTTATCTTACTTATATATGAGGCTTATTAGGAAATTACTAAAACTATTATTTAGGAATTTTTATCTGGATCTTCTTACTTGATAAGTTGCTAACTAATAATATTAAACAATTGACAAGCTACAGATGGTAGATTTCATAATCTTATGCCGAATAGGATAATTTGTAAATGATGTGTAACTTGTAAAAGTGATTTGTAAAACATTATTTGATTTATTACCGAATTTGTTACTGTTATAGAAGAAGATTCATTAGTATACATTTAATTATTTAGATTTAATTATTGGTCATTTCTGACTGGTAATTTATCAAATTTCACTAATAATATTAGCTATTTACCAAGTGTTCAGCTCGACAAATTGTAAAGTACAAATTAAATAATAATACAAAAAAATATTAGCTCAACTGTGCAAACGGGTTCAAAAGCTGTTCTGATGCTTATGAACGGGGTTGCAAGCACAAAGGAAAAACTACGGATCTTGTGTGGGTTGACAAATCCATTTCTCACTCGTGTTCTCTTCCTGAGGCTTAGAAAACAGAAACGGCCATACACTGCAACTTTCTTCTTATTCACCAATGCGTTTGACACGATATTTCTGCATATAAGTGCACGCGGGCGTAATACGAGCTTCGTTGTTTCTATTTTATCTGGTAGGTTGATTGTTCGTTCGTGTGGATATCCGCCAGACGGAATAATGTCAAGGACAAGAGGTGGTCAATCGGCCAAATGACAAATTTGTAAACGATTGACGCAAAGTGCACACACTCTATTTAAAGTACGATATACTTGGCTTATCAGCTTGTGTATTTTTGGTATGACCAATCGACTAATTTGATTAAATTGACCGATTCGCGTGGACATTTCGGAGCTACCTTCAATATACATACACACACATTCACGATAGGATAAGATAGGATTATTTCGGTGAAGTTAAATAATTTGTCTTAAAATTCTCCAAAAATTCGATTATGAGAAATTTTTAGATAACATACATTTAAAATGTGTATAGTCATCGATTGCAGAATTTATTTTGTAATCTTGTATCGACACGGCTCATCTTACGTACATGCATCACTTTTATCTCAATTCCTTTATACACAATTTAAAGTCTATTGTGATATCTTTCTTGCCTTAATGTTTCCCGATTTTGTCTCACACGTAATAATGTGCTGCTGCCATAAATCATGAATAAAGTAAAGGGTGGAAATAATTGGTAACCCGTGGAGCAAAATTTCCAACGAAATTATCCGGTATACTATGAATGTTCAATAAATTTCCATCAAACTGGTCACGTACACAAGGCTTCATCGCATCGGGAAATTCTTTCTCGTGATCGATGCAATTTTCGGCCATAATTCACTTAATCGTGGAATTAAATATCGTGAACGTGAACTGTTACTTCCCTTTTATTATAGTTTGTCGCGTTATTTCAGAAGTTTTTAACAAGGTACAACAAATAAAATCAATGAAACCTAGATAAATATTATATAACATAATAAATAATATAATAATATACTATAATAATATAATAAATATAGAATAAATATTATATAATGTAATATTAATCCATAAATATTATGTAAGGTATAAGACGTGATAATTGGTTGAAATTAATTCAACAAAATAATACTTGTGTTTATATAAGATAATGATACAAAAGCTTTTAAAAATTATTTGTAGGAATCAATGACACAAGGATTACTATTATAAAACACACATGATGGCATGATGAAATAGTTATTCTAGGTTATATAAATTTATTATACAAAAGGTTTATCGCATTAAATATTTCTGACAGCTATTTATAACAATTTGAGTCAAGAAATTCGATATGGAAGTTTAAATACGAATCGCAATACATTCAAAATTCAAGAGAAGATTTTTTTTTATTATTTAATTTGTGCTTTACAATTTGCCCAGCTGGACATTTGGTAAATTTTGTTAACTTAATTGCTAACCAACATGTGGATGGCTACCCCCAGTCGGATACTATCTTCGACTTTGACTATTTTATTTCTTTAGTGTGGTCAGTGGCGTGTTTTCTTTTTTGACTTCTTTCTATGAGAGTTTTGCTCGCTTCAACAGCCAGCTGGTTTGAATGTGTTGCCGTTCTTTCCTTGTATTTCTCTGCGTATCTACCGATTTCTTCTTTGACTGTTGGTATTTTTAAGTCTTTGCATATATCCTCGTTTCCGACATACCATAGGGCGTTGACTATTGTTCTCGGTACCTTCGAAGAAACGGTTTTATCAAATTTCTGGTTTGCGAGTGACAATTGTTCGTATTAGGAGTGCGCTCAAAGATGTTACTAGATATCCGTCAGAGGGATGCGACCACACAGGATCGATCGTTGTGTAGGGATGTGGGTCAGGCATACGCCCAAACCCTCTTTTTTTCCTTTTTTTTTTTTTT
>NT_176682.1:808203-828375 GCF_000188095.3 Bombus impatiens | reverse complement strand
GGCCCCCCCGCCACTTTTCTGGGAGGTAGCAGAATAGTATCGGACTTTGCGACTAAAACTTAACGTTAGTGCGCCTAACGCTTCTCAGGAGTGCTCCGGGACCGTTTACGCCCAAACCCCCTAAATTTTCATCCTTTGTCCCTTTTCTCGCTGAACAGTTCTCACACAAAACCGTTTCTTTTCTCAAAACCTGCCTCGTGGAATTTCCTTAGCTGCTCATCGAGTCATCTATAACAGAATACTCTTTCAAGCTTTCTAGATTTCCTACAATAAATTCTATTTATTGCAAATATTATCTAGACTCGATCATATCTAAATTCTGAAAATAGTATAGGGATTTTATTATATATATAAATATAAATATAATAAGTAATATAAATAATATATATAATATACATAATAATAAAAAATAAATAAATATAAATATAATTGGTAATATAAATAATATATATAATATATATAATAATAATTAAATACATATATGCATTTATCTATTTCTTTACAGATGATAGAACACAAAAACTGTAACTAATTAACTAACACTATTTGTTAATAAACTAACAAATTACAACTAGAGACAAATTGTAAAGTACAAATTAAATAATAAAAAGAAAATCTAGAGTAACTAAATCAATACAGCGCTTTCCCAGGCATCTCCTTTTTCGGAAAAAGCCACGGACGGGTCGATGCGTTATGTACTTCGTACTCCTTACAAGTTCATTGAGTTCCACGCGAATATTTCAAGATACTACTAAGTCGCCCGGAAAGTTCGTTCCGATTTACATTTCGATTCGATGTACATTTATCGAATTATATAGGTACCATTTTGTTGCACAACCTTTCTCCATCTTTCACGCAATTTGAATATTCCATGCTTGCAGAAACTCTCGGGTTTTTCAGCGGAAAACTTTTCAACATGATCTATCATGTCGACGAAATTTCTCAAAGATCGGAACGAACTTTCCGAGCTACCCAATACAATAGGATCGATGGTAAAATAAATTTTTATCAAGAATACCATAAAAGTGCAGTTAACTTAAATATCTTCTAATCATTAAAATTGAAAGTTAAAATTCCTTTATCTTATAATTACGACATCTCATCGTCATCCTTCTCGAAAGTAAATCTTCTTTGGCAGACTCCTTTGACGTTATAATCTTTCTCTTTTTTTTTTTCTTATTTGGAAAAATTTTACAATCAATTCTCATTGAGAATTATAAATAAATTATTCTGGGGTGCTACTATATCGTGTATAATAAGTGTTTATCGTATGTTTGATTCTAGCTGAATCTAATGTTTAAATCTAACGTTATAATCTAACGAATATTTACGGATATTTCTACATGATCAAAAGGATCAATAAAAACTGCAAATTGATCGACGTTGTTCAAGGATCAGTTCAGTAAGGTGAATTAAAAATAGATATTTGATTCTTACAATATATTTAACACTTAATATAACAATTTAAGAGAAACATAAGTATGTCATCGAATCGAAGAATGATTTCAATAGTAGTCCGTCAAATAGTTCAGTCGACAACCTTCGCTGGGATCTTGAAGCATACTTGGGGTTTGTTTTGTCCATCGACCAAAGACAGCTGGATAGTCAGAGAGATCCTTGGGTAGCTCTTTTCAACGGGCATTTTCAAGTGGTAGGTAGCTGATTGTCCTTTCTGCAATGGACACTGTCCACTTACAAGACCGTTGCAGGCATTTTGTTCCGGTAATACGTATGGGATATGGCCACTTCCAAGTTGGACATCTACTACTGGCTTCAGGGAATTTGTATTCTCGACTATAATAAATTATTGGAATTAGAATGGAAAATAAGCAATTTATTTTTGGTATCACAAACACATCGTCAAGATTCTTCTATAGTTCCCTGGCAAGATAATGGAAACGAATAATTCACATTTAAACTTTCAATTTAAATGGAAAACTTGAGCCATTTAGAAACTAACTTGTTCAGCTCTATTTTTTGGAAACCCTTTAATTTTAATATTAAGATACAGGATCAATTTTCTCCTAATCAACTATTCAGAAACGATACAAGTAATCTCGGTGAAGTTGATCACTATTTTCATTTCAAATTTGATATATACGTTGTACGTTAATTTTATTTTAATCTTCTTTTTATCTATTTTTCAGTTATACTTTGTTGCTCTACTTACCAACATCGAAAATAACGTTAGCCTCAACGTCCTTTCCTCTCACTAAATTGCAGGGCAAAGAGGAACATCCCGCGATATTCACGCTCACGGGGGATGGACCGGCATTACAGGGCACGTACGATGATTGCATCGAATCGGCGATGAAGAGCACCGCGAAGACGTACACTGCGACAAAAAGTGACCATACTTTCGACATTCAATTAAATTATAATGTTGCTTTAGTAGGAAATTCTTGTTCGTGTACCTGTGTGCTTGAATAATGGCATATTATATTAACATATTATTAAAGTATCGGTATATTAGCAAGTAAAAATTAGCATATAACAAGATATTCATAAAGAAGGATATCATTTTTTAAGAAAATTCCATCGATTTTCCAAGCTTATAAAATTTGTAAAACGGACAAATGTTCAATTTGTACAAGAGTATATAATAAATAAATAGAAATACATGTAAATTGCCATGTTAGACTTATAAAATGTACAGTATGTACAAAAGTGAATAATAAGTTAATAGAAGCAGATGAAAGTCAAAGATGTTGGTGTTTAGAGTCTGTGAATAGTACTAATAACGATATACGTACCATAGGTGAGGATTGCCATTTTTGCTTCTTGGTATGTGCTGCTCGTTTCACTGTTCGAAGTAACTGAAAATCATAGGACCGTGAATAGGTATTTATTGAGGGTTACTATCTAATCGAGAGTCAGGCATCAGAAACGATTATCATTGTAGAGTTTTGAAAACACTTCAAATGGACACCTGCCGACCAGAAAATTATGTTTGTTGTTCTATTTATCGATAAGATCGTTTGGAAAGTATTGAATTAACGTTCGTGCCCATTCAACTGAAAAAAGTTATATTTTACACCTAAACTGATAATCGCGATTAATCATTTCATTGCAGGTGTCGAGAAACATTTGTGTACTTTACAAACATTTCACATTGACTTTTTGTGTTATAACTAATTATTATTTTATCGAGAAAGTTCTCCAGATATGACTAGTTACATGTGCCGATATTTCAATCGTCACTGAGTCACTTAACGTTGCAAAGGAAAAATTTAATTATAAATTAAGAATCTGCTTTTAATTCAGCCAACTGAAAAAATGATATAAAGCAAAAGATCTTGTGCATCTAGCATTTCCTTATAAAACAAGAGAAACTTTTGGAACAACCTAATATTTAAACTTTAACGATATACCAAAGGTAGATACACACGACACATAAAAAAAAAAGAAGATTATAGAAGATACGAAAGAAACGGAAAGTATATGCTAACTTTTGACACACTAAACATATAATAAATAATAATAAAAATTAATTTAACAATATCAATTTTTTTTACATTTTATTTTTGCTTTTATGCGAAAAGACATTACAATTTCATTTTCTTCATTTGTTTTTAATATTGAGATCAACATTTCTTCTGAATTTCACTTTTATTCTTTGCGTGATCTCTTAAATATGCCCATTGTACCTATTATACAATCCATTCATCGCTTTCTGGGCGCTTTCCACAGATTTTTCAGCATCCTCTTTCGTCCATGCAGGGGCATGTACGAACCTCTCGACCAGTCGATCACGCAAAAAGGTTGGTGTGATTGTGAACAAGGTATGGTAAATCGCATAACGCCACGATTCGTTCCTAAATGGACATTTGAATAAATATTATAATATCAGCAACCCTTAGCTATGGAATAAAACTTAGAAAGATTTATGATCGATATATGATTCATTTTTTCCATTATATCGGAATTCAGCTGTTCTAATACAGATGTTAGCTCAAGTACTATATAGTAAGAAATACTTTTTAAGATGCTTATCACTAATCAACCGACGAGATAGTGGCAATCGTTCCCTTAACATTATATTCGATTGAATTTTAACACTTCAGTCGATAGAAATCTTCACTCGCGTCCACTATTCCGTTCATTTAGTTAAAATCGTACATGCGCTATACTCTTAAGCATAATAATTTTCAACGTACTACATTAGATTCTTAAAATTAATTCTTCTCTTTCGATAAAAAAAGATGTATATGCATATTCTCAATTAATTGCTTTAATCGTTTCAAAATTTGAATATTTCGGTACGATCAGAAGTTCATTTTTTAATTTACCATATTATTTTCGTATTCTTTTATTACACTAAATTTTTTTAAATTTCCTTATATTTTCCTTTTTTATATGTTCGATAAAAAGAAAGAAATTTTTTCATTCATTTCTTAATTGTTTCTGCATAATTAAAGTTTCATTTTTATTGCTAGACATACTTGTAGGTTGCCGATGGATATCTGTCCAGAAGAGCGCCTTCGAAGATTTCATAGATACGACCGTCCCGTACCGTTTGTACCGTTGTATTTTTCACCAGGGACGAGAAATATTTCATATATCTATATAAGTATTCACCATAAAACTTTTGTACCTCATTGGACATCACCCACTTCATCGCCTCAAAGTGATCAGCTTGTCGAGTAAATATATTGCTCTCTTTAATGAAGGAACCTATGCCATGTGTAAGTAAAGCGATTATATAAATAATTTCATATATATACAATTTCTAAATATGATTTGTCAAATAGAATTTTTTCCAAATTTCTTGTGCAATACAAAATTTCTTGGAAATTAAAAGTTTATCATTAAGGGGGCATTCTCCTATGAATATTACAAAATATAACAATTTTCATGAATTTTTTTCAAAGTGATGGTGCGCCTAATTCTTTCTATATATACAGGGTGGTTGGTAACTGGTGGTACAAGCGGAAAGGGGGTGATTCTACGCGAAAAAAGAAGTCGAAAATATAGAATAAAAATTTTTCGTTCGAGGCTTTGTTTTCGAGAAAATCGACTTTGAATTTTCGCTCAATACGCGCGCACTTTATCACGTCTCTTTATAACGGATCTCACTGTAGATCGTTGTCTCGATGAAAAAATTAAAAAAAAAAAAATTAAAAAAGATTTTTATTCTATATTTTTTTCGCGTAGAATCACCCCCTTTCAGCTTTCTATTGCATAACGACAACGTGTAATCCAACGAAGGTTCGTTTCACGCCCCTAACCCTAATTCCAATGTAAACCCGGCATATATATATATTTTTTGTCTTTTATAGTACATCTACAATAATTTCTTGTAGCTTATTTAGTTACTTTTTCGTTATACGTAACGATTTGTCATAGCGTTTAATTGTTTTGTGATCTTATCTCGCCCGCAGTAAACGGTGTGTTTAAAAATCGTATCTCGCACACATAAGTGATTAGAGCTTTCAGAATGGACTAAGATGGAAAACTCAAAATGGATCCTAAACAATATGCTTATCGTTATCGTGTATATCAAAGCAAATAATATACGTTGAATGTTGAGAAACTGGCAAATGCCTAAATTACAAACTCCGAAATTTTATTCCTCTTTTCGGTAATCGTTAAATAAAGGTATGATGAATTCAACATAAAAGTGTAATTTTGGTACTGACGAGAATTGGTAAGATGTGGTGAAATAACCGGTAAAAATTTCAGACCAGTCGGCCAGTTTTTGAGATTTTTACCTGTTATTCCACGACTCACTAGCTCTCGTTCTTACCAAAATTATATTTTCATAGGAAGTTTATCATACCTTTTTCATTTAATAATTACCGAAAAGAGAATTAAATTTTGGAATTTGTGATTAAACGTTCGCTATTTTGCTAATTTCCAACATAAATTATTTACTTTGTTAAGGACAATAACGATAAACACGCTGATATAACTTGAGCTTTTTAATTTATTTCGCTCTGAGTGCTCTAATCGTCTACGCCAGCGAGATGCAATTGTTAGGTGCGCATTTATTACGGACGAGATGAAACCAAGAAACAATTAATTAAAACTACATAAAAAATACTTATATACGACGAACAAGTAACTAAACAAACTACAAAAAAGATTTTAATATTAGACGTACCATCGGTTCGAAAAAAAATTTGTGGAAATTGTTAAATTTGTCAACGTTCAACGAAAGAATGCTTTCCCTTAAGCACATTTACATAATAATTTTCTTATTACATTAAATTTCCAAATAATTTATTGTACACAAGTAGAAAGCATAGCAAAATATTTTTTGCATAAAACTGCTCTCTTTTTATGGAAGAATCTTGTATTTATATTTGAAAATGCTATGCCTTGGTTACCAGGAACGACGCTAACAACTTTGATGCCATACTTCTTCAACTCCACCCTAAGGCCAGTGGCCCAGGCGCTAATAGCAGCCTTGGTTCCACTATAAACCGAAGCTCCTGGAATCGGCTGCGTCTTACAGTGGCTTGAGACTACGATAATCCGACTATAATGGGCGCGGATAATCGGCATCAATTCTTGCGTGACTATCATAGCACCAAGAAAATTAACTTCCAACTGATTCTTAAGCTGCCCATACGTTTGCCATTCGAATTCACCGAAGACCATCACGGCTGCGTTATTGATTACACATCGTAACACTGGAATCGATATTCTATTATATAGGTATGCTCGTTTCATTTGTTTTTTTCTTTTAAACCAGCCACCATTCTTCCCAAATTTACCCAAATTCGTTCGAATGCTCTATTAACAATTTGTATGATTATATCTTTGTTAGACTATGGTTACATGTTATCTATATTAGTGACTGCGGTTACCTGAGATCCATGAAATGAAACAAGTGACACAAGATATGATTAGTATTTCAGCTGTTATATGAGCCGCTCAAAAGCCAAAAGCAGAAAAGGAAAGTAATGATATTAAAAATTCTATATTTCAGCTTACCTTGCAATTTGCTAGTATTTATATTATATCTCCTTATAATAAATAAGCTCATAGCGGTGAGTAATCTGTTCTTTAAAAATTGGATACCAATCTTATATTTTGGTATGTAATGAAAATAAGAAATTGATAAGTTGTACTGAGAGACTCATATATTCATATCAGAGCGAGAAATATAAAGTGTGAGTGAGATAGAGAGAATGGCTCGTCTGATGATTCATTAGTACAAGTACATATATTTCTAGCATTTTCATGTCTAGAATTGACCCTACAAATATTTCGCACGTATTTCATAGTACCCTGTATAGATTTTTATGAGTGTGTACATCTCAGTATTTAGATGTATCATCTGTTGGAATCATGTTAGTATGCACATTCATTGTAATCATAGACTTGATCGTGCTAAGTAATTTACCTAATCTTTTTTCCGCTATAGTACGACGAACGGAATCCGTGAAACCTGTAGTGCTATTCAGTTCCATAAGATCTAAAGGAAAAACGATTACTCCTTCATCTTCTAGTCTTTGAACCGAGGGACAATCCATTTGCAATACACCCGCTATTACAGTTGCCCCCAGTTGTCGGCAATACAGAGCCAGACTGTATCCTAACCCTGAACCGCAGCCGGTTATGACAATCACATCATTCGAAGTCAGTTTGTCTCGAGATTTTAGATGGCAACATAGGTAAGAAGCACCTGAAAGATTATTCGAAAAATCCTTTTCCACATCTTAATAACGTATGTTATAACACGTTCCGTGCCGGACCGATTTTTGATTATTTTCCGTTCAGCCTGCGTGGGGCGTACACGTTCTACATTATTACGATTAATAGTTTTGCTTCTGATAGATTTACTTACCTTACAATTTTTTCAATAGTGCAATTAACATAATTATAAAGAAAAGGATGTGTTGTCTAAGATGTATTAGACATCAAAGCAATAAATTTAATTTTTAACCGTTTGAATCCCAAGCAGCGCGACCGCGCTATTCAAATTTTGTGTCGAAAAGTCCCAGTACATTTGAACATAACGGACGACTGACGGTATTTTGTATTTCATTGTTATCTTCTCAATAATTTTGATTGAACAAAACTTGAAATATTTATAAACTAATAGTACGCATATATAATAATATAGATACATTCCATAAAAATAACAAATATGACGAGCGCTATTGCGCCGCATGTTTCTCTTCGCAATCGATTAAGACGAGCGCTATGGCACTGTTTGGGATTTTTCGACTCCGTTTTTTCAAAAACCCCTGGCACTCAAACGGTTAAGGAATTCTTTTAACAAACACATAGATTTACTCTACCCTACACACACAAGATTTACTCTACCCTAAAATTCTAAATGGCTGAAATGAAAGTATCCGCCCCACGCAGCACGGAGCGTGTGAATTTATAATTCGATAGAGATAGTGTTACATTTTTTTTATTAAAATTTTATTTAATTTTTAATTTGCTACTTGAATGTATTAAACCAGACTAAACTAATGAAACAATTAGATAACAAAGTATCGTAGTTATATTGAATCATTGACCTTCCTACTGATGGCGCATTTTGATAGACCTAGCCTACCGATCAATAGAAAGGAAGATAAAAAGTGCGTCTATGTATGTATAGTCAGAGAGGACTTCCTCTCTGATATACTTAAATGGATGCGTTTAATTCACAATTCAAAGATATATCCGATACGAATTTTATTATAGTCATATATCTTATCATGATTTAAAATTCATTTGGTTTCTTTTGTTTTATTTATCTGCTCTGTATAAAAAATTTGTGTACTATCAATAAACGCTAATTAATTATAATAAATATTATGTTCTTACCGATACCGCATAAGGACACCGTTGGAACCAAGTACTTATGTCCCTTGTTCCATAAATAATAAAGGCCTATCGAAGTCGCTACATCTGCTAGGAATATCCCAGAGTACCTCTTGATATATCCAAATAATCCCATTTCAAAAATTAATACGGTATCAAATTTACAGATATTTCACGTCTCAGATGGCACTGTTCGGATAAGTTAATTCTATGTTTCTCTACACTTTGTTTGTATGTATAAAATCCTTGTAAAGAGACAGAGAAAAAGAGAAAGACTACGGATATAATACACTTCACACAGTAAAAAGAAACAGATAAAATTTTGATATGATATATGTGAAATATTTATACAAATAGGATCAAAGTTCTGATTTTACGAATTATAACAGTATAACTGTTTACTAATAAGAATGTACTCGTATTAATGTTTCTTTAATTAATGTCTGTGGTAATTAATATATGAATTCACAATATGGAAATCACCATAGAATCACTTAGATCACTAGGTATAAACGGTAAAAATCAGAAGGATGAATAAAAACACACACAAGAGACGAAGCGGTGTTATTCTCGTCTTGATCACAAATGGCTGCTATGGGACGCGTGCAGAAAGAAAGAAACCTAAATATCCCCACTCTTTCACAATGCTTCACGATGGATCCTCTCAAAATTCCAACGGTAATACACCATATAATACACAAAATGTGTGTAACTCAAAAACAAAGTAAAATTTAACGATCATATAAGCATGATATAATATTTCTATTTATTAAAAAAGTAAAGGTTTTCTTTCCTTTTTCTATAAACTAGTTTCTTTTCGTATAAAATTGATTCGATATGCCAGAGTTTGATCTGTTAAGAGATGTTAATATTTCATGAACGAATATTTCTCTCGGTTCGGTTACCAGACTCTGATTTGAATTGTAAACATGTCACACAATGTATGAATAAATGGAATACGATGAAGTTTCTAAAAGCTGCTACAGCAGTCCTATATTGTTAATGTTACTAAGCACAACTTAAAAGATTTGCTTTTTAACGTATACACATTCCCGGTTTTTCGATCGAAAAAATGTTGGAAACAATACAACAAAATCGACGTTTTAAATAAGCTATAATACCGTTTTAAAATAAGCAACAACATAAACAACAAAGTAGCGCGTTTCTAATTAGTGTCACTCCTATGACAGTTACAAAATCTTGTCTGCACACAGTTCGTTCCTATTATTAGTGGAAATGATATTAGCAACGTTCTTTTCTTTCTTTCGTTTAATTTTGCACATGATAGTATAAAAAACTCTTTCATATAATCATTACAGAAAATTTCTTGTAAATTTATAAGTCTTTACAGAGTGAAATATACAGCTTAATGTTAAGGCATACTTTACATAAAAATTAACAAATATTGGCTAGCAGTATACTATATCTTATGCTAGTTATTTCTTTAGAATGAAATCATAAGACAGTGAATACATATTCGTTCGACTATAATCCAAAATTATTACATTATCTTACAAGCTTCATTTATATATGTCTTCATTTACGTGGTACTCCTACAGTTCCCTTCAAACATCGCTTTGAAATGTGGAGTATATTAAATACCAGCGGGTTTATCAGCAACTAAAATGTTCGGATCCGCGCGAAGATCGTAACTTGGATCGCCGTCTGTAGCCATTCGTCCAAGCCACGAGAATAGAATTAACATTCCAATGAAAGCTAATATTACCATGATTCCTAGCACCGTATATCTCCTGTATTGCGGACTGGGTGTATTTCTACGTCGTGTTGGTGGGCTAACTATCAACTTCCACCACCTTAAGAACCATTCGATCGCAGGCTTTCTTCTGTATTTATTTTCATCATGATCAAATGATATTTCTTTCGGATCGTCATATGCTTCGCAAACTTTTCTTGATGTTGACTGGGACAATCCCATGGATGAATCGATATTTACAATTGAATAAGGTGGCCCAACCTTTTGATTATTTAAATGCACATTATTTATGTTACTGTGAACTGAGTTAACATTGCTAACAGAACGTGATGTAGCGATTGATGGTGATGAAGTTGTTAATGTGTGGTTCTGATACGAAGTGGTCTCAATTCTCAATGAAGGATGCTCCTGTTCTGGTTTTTGCTCTCTGTCTTCACTGAGCTATAAAAAATAATTTCAATATATAGATGTTCTGTATATGTATGTTATGTATTTTATTATGTACATTTAAATATAATACATACCAAAGGTAAACCTAAACCAGCTCGTGCCCAATTTACTCCTGCTAACTTTTCTCTCAACACATCTGCCACAGGAGAAACCAATTTTGAGTCAGGAAATATGCGTTCCTTACAAGTTGGACATGTGTATCCTGCTGGTGCTGTAGTTTCTGGTAATTCCCTGGCATATTTGTCCAAACATGCCCAATGATACATGTGATAGCATGTTAGCCGAACACAATCTCCTTCGCTTAAATTTACGGAGCATAATGTACATATTGGATTGTAATCATGGTCATGTAGCCACAAAATATACGATTGAACAATACACTGAAAAAAATATAAATATTTATCAGTTAAGTAATCTTAATATAGATGAAAAAGGGACGAGAATTACTTTGACTGGAGAATTAGTGAAAATTATTTGTTCATGATTTCTTCGTCAAAGTACATTCTTTGCAAATTGTTTTATGAAAAATAGAATACAATACCTTTGGGTGATTCGTAACCATACAATGTTCACAAACATTGACACGGTGTTCAAAACAAAACAGATTTGTAACTCTTCTTTTCGGACACTTGCACAGCCCCATAGTTACGATAAAAATAATACGTTTATAACATTAAATAAATTATCAACAATACAAAAAAAACTAGTTACTTAAAAACACTTTTATAAACGGATAATTTTATATGACATTTCGTGATCTTACAAAATTTTAAGCTGCATTATGCGGTACGGGTTCCATCTTTCATCAGCCACGTCGTCTGACATTTTTCACAAATGGCACAGAAGAATGGACCAATAAGATTCTTCGATTCACCGGTAACGAATAAACATCCATAAGTTACTGTACACATTCTCCGATTTATTTACAAGAAAACTATTCGTTTATAAAATAATATTAAAACTGATATTTTTTTCACATTAAAAGAATCTTTCTTTAGTAAGCATAAAATATTGTTTCAATCATATAATTAACATATCTTATCTCCAATAGAACAAATCACATACAATTATAAATAAATAATAATTTACATCATATAAGTATCTCTATAACAAAATAATTAACAAAATTAATAGTTAATAATTTTTGTATACTATAACGAAGTACATACACTTTTTTTTTATACGATAACGGAGATCGTCTTGTAAATACTGTTAAAATGGCTACGTTGTATCGCGCCTTAAATTACTTAGGAAAAAATATATTATCGATAGGACAAAATAGAAATATATCGTTATCTCCAACAACGCGTATTAAGGAAAGTGAGTATGATTACATTTATTAAGGTATAACATCATTTATTGTTTGAATTGATGTTCGTAACCTATAATTTTGAATTTAGTCATAGAAAAGAAAGAAGGAAATACATTAACTATTGAAGCCGTGATTAAACCAGACCCATATGAAGGGCGGTTTTTAAAACCTAAAAACGGGGCATGTCCTATTTGTTCTTCTGGTCTTAACATTAAACATACAGTAAGAGTTTAATATCTTGTCGTATTACGATCTTCCTTGTCTCTGGATAATTAAACTGATTCTTTTAGGATGTACTTATCCTAAATCAATTTGTTAGATCAGATGGATGCATATTACCACGTAGGATTACAGGTCTTTGCGAGGTGCAACAAAAGAGAATTAGTTCATTGATCCTAATGGCTCAATATGCAGGTTGGTAGATTAATCATAGCAATGCAATTTCCAATCTACAGTAAATAAATTGATACACTTATGCTTAGGATTAATGCAAAGGAGAGCTCCTGGAGGTGGTTTACTTCATCCTTTACAAAGAAGGAAATGGAAAAAATTTAATAGCTACTACTGTGAAAGAACTATTAAAGCTAGATATAAGTAATAGTTTACAAACAGTATAATAAATAATTAAACAATATTATAGTATTTTGAATAATTTAGTTTTATTTTCAATATCTAAATAAATCCCAAAATCATAATAATTCTCCACGTGATTTTACTTTGCCCTTAATTTCGAATGTACAAAAACGTGTAGGTTAGAAATCATGTTTACATCTTGGCTAATAAAACGCCCATGGTGTAACAAGTTTCAAAAAAGATATGTATCAAAAGGCACAACAATCGTAAAGAATGAACATGGAGAACAGGAAATCACGAAAATTCGAAACATCGGAATTTTGGCACACATCGATGCTGGTTCGTGTGTGATATGCTTTTTATAGATAACCTATAAAAATCTCTATTTTAATGAATTTATAATACTGACGATGGTTTTTCAGGCAAAACCACTACCACAGAAAGGATGTTATACTATTCTGGTCTCATTAAACATATGGGAGAGGTTCACCATGGGAATACGGTAACAGATTATATGGATCAAGAACGTCAGCGCGGTATAACCATTACTTCTGCAGCAGTGACATTTCAATGGAAAAACTACCGTATTAATTTAATCGACACTCCAGGACACATTGACTTCACTATGGAAGTGGAGCAAACCTTAAAAGTATTAGATGGAGCAGTAGTCATATTAGATGGAAGTGCAGGTGTTGAAGCTCAGACATTAACAGTCTGCAGACAAGCTGACAGATATGATATTCCTAGAATTATTTATGTAAATAAGATGGACAGGGCAGATGCTAATTTTGACAGTAGTTTAAAATCTATTGAATCCAAGTTAGACACAGAAGTATTACCGACGCAATTTCCAATTAAAGAGAAAGGAAATTTAGAAGGAATTGTGGATGTTATTACTTTAGAAAAATTGATCTTTTCAAAGAAAGATATGGGTATGAAATATTCCAGAGTAAAATTATCTGAGAATGAAGATACAACTTTATGGGAAATGGCAAATGAGAAACGTAGAAGCTTAACAGATAAATTATCCAACATGGATGATGAATTAGCTAACATAATAATAGAACAGGAATCTTTGGATGCAGTAACTCCACAAATGTTAATTGATTCCTTGCACAGATCAACTATTAGTAGAAAAGGTGTTCCTGTGCTCTTAGGTAGTTCTTATAAAAATATTGGAGTTCAACCTTTAATGGACGGTGTTCTCTTGTATTTACCATCACCCAATAAAACTAAATCTTCTGCATATTACCGTTGTTTTGATGACAAACTTTGCGCCAGGGCATTTAAAGTCGTCCACGATAAGCAAAAAGGACCAATTACATTTTTTCGAATTTATAGCGGCAGCGTAGAAAAAGGCATGAAGCTATATAACGTCCGCAAAGAAGAAAAGGAACTCGTAGGAAAATTGTATATCGCGTACGCTGACGAGTACCAAGAAATACCGAAGATCACACGTGGCAATATTGCAGCCATAATGGGATTAAAAAGTACAACAGCTGGAGATTTAGTAACGACCGATCGAACAACGACAGAACAAGCAAAGAAGAAACTAAGGGCAGAGAAAGATGTTGCACTGGAAGATGTAGAGAAAGTATTTGACAACAATGTTAAGACGTTAGAGCCAGTCTTTTTTTGTTCAGTTGAGGCGCCATCGTTATCCACGCAAACATTTTTAGAGAAGGCTCTTCAGGAACTCGAAAGAGAAGACCCAAGTTTAAGAGTAACTCAAAATGAAGAAACAGGTCAGATCGTGCTTGGAGGAATGGGTGAACTGCATTTAGAAATTATCAAAGAAAGAATTAGAACCGAATATAAGGTCGATGCTGATTTAGGTCCTTTGCAAATCTCCTATAGAGAAACTATAAAGGAACCTATTTTAGATACCTTTTCGACTGAATATAAGATAGGAAGCGCTAATCTAAAAATTACAATAATCATGTCATTGATACCGAACTACCAAGAAAAAGAGACTTTATTATTAGATAAATCACAGAATTATGGTAATAGCTTAAATGCTATACCGGCACATATAATGAAGGCAGTGAGGAATGGTGTTAAATTAGTTCTTTTACACGGGCCGAAATTAAGTTATCCAGTCGTAAATATGGGCGTTAAATTGCATAGTTTAGAATATGGATCTGGTACCACGCCATCGTTAATCAGTGCTGCTGTTTCACAGTGTACTCGACAGGTAAAAGTATTCTTATGATTTTTATTTTTCTTACGTACATATAAGACACAATAAAAGAAATAATCTAAGCTGTGAAAGGCGGGAGAACATAATAGGGTACATGAAATAGAAGCTTTGGTACTCTACCGCCATTTCTGAGTCTACCTACAGGAGTACCAACCATAAACGGAAGAAACAACATTCTATTTCTATTAAATTATTTAATATTACATTAATCGTCAATTAATTGATAACCGTATCGCTTTCGTTACGTTTAATCACCTCAGTGCTTTTTTTCGGCAACCCTAAAGTTCTTTCCTTCGCAGATTTTAATTCCGACAATAAAAGCAGAGATTTCGGTTTACGTTCCAACATCGTTCTCTTTGTATTTTGTTCGGACAAACCGTTGTTAGGCAATGATACTTCCTGAGGGAAAAAGTATCTGTGTTTCCAATTATCCCGTATAATTTTTAGAACATTAGTCTCTTTACGTTTGTCCTCGTTGCATATATAGGTCTCTGTAAACGTCCGAAGAACGCCGATTTTCTTCAATGTATCTTCAGATATACCAATGTTGAAGGATTTCTGTTTTGAGGTTAAGGTTGGAAAAGCATACGGTTTCAATGTGGTGTTCTGTTTTAATTCTAAGACACGTGGAGATTTCGTGGACTGCCTGTCAAAAAATTCATTAATTATTATGTCTGTTTTAATCTGTAAATTTCTCAGAAAATCCTCGTCAGTTATTTTCCGTAGATTAGAATTCTTTGCACTACTAGTTTCTCCGCTACTTAAATTATCAGCACTGAAGTGCTTTGAGATCTTGATGTTGTTGTTTCCTTTGACTCGATTCTTTGTTCTTTTTGAGTTAGTTTGAGTAGATCTTTCTACGCTTCTTATGCCCCACTTCAACATATAAGAATCCAAGAACTTGTGATATAATTTAGGGCAAATTTCTTGGTCTTCGTAGTGCTTATCTATAAAGTATACTCTGCGCAAACGACAATTACCGCAAATTTGAATCCTCTGAGTTATAGCGTATTGTTGCTTGAAGGCAGTTTGCGTTAGACTCGATAGGTCCAGTTCTAATTTATTCCAACCGGTCTCAAATTTTACTTTGACGCGACAAATGACACCCTTGGAGTTTTGTTTTTCTGACTCCGCGTTCGTAAATTGAAAATGATGCTGGCAATTTTGGTTATCTGCCACCTGGTTTAATGCGTAAGCTTTTGTATCAACAGATATTATGTTATAGGTTATTCACTATTCTGTTTAGGCAACTTTTAATTTTTATTTGCCAAATTAAATTAACCCTTTATGGGGTTATATCAAATTACAGTAGAGAATTTACTTGTATTAATTCGATATACATATGTTAATGTAGACACCTGATTACAAAAACATCTTTAAAAAATTAATTATTAAAATACTACTCGAGATAAAATATTGAGTGTTGTTCGGACCACAAAAGAATTGACTATTTATTAGTATTAGAAGAAGTTTATGAAAGATTTGTCGTTAATACGAGATTATACTCAGAATATTCCACAATTACCTGCACTTGCAGACGACAATGGAGATTTAGGTTCTTTATAACCACAACTAAAACTGGTAATTCGATATTGAGGAATTGGGAGGAATCAGAGGGACAAATGATGGAGGTGCCATATCCATGGGGTTGTTCGAAGTCCTGTATCTCGATAACCTGTGCATCATTTACCATAAAATTAACTTAAAATTCAATGCTCAACTAAATAAATCTGAATGATGTTCATTGAACGTAACCTACATTTTCTAATAAATCTGAATCTAAGATTTTACGAATACGACCCGATTGAGATTGCTGCTTGCTCCAATACTCTAAGGGTTTGTCACTGATACTATACAAGAGAGACACATATCCATCAACCATGAAATTACGAAATTATTTCACGAAAATGTGAAGTATTTATGTGACTTTGTTACTTTAGGATTTACATCTTTCCGTTCGTTTGTTTTCTTGCAGCGTATTTCAATATAATGGCTGTTCATTTGGAATTATGTTTTTTTTTTTTTTTAAGCTGACGCAGTTGATAAAGAGAACAATCGTTTGAGATATTTCTAGCGTTGACAATAGAAATAATGATTGCATTAACGATAGAAACAAGGATTTTCTGGCCAAGTGAAAAAATATGGTATTAAATTTGATAAGGATAGTTTAAAAAGAGGGAGCAATAGAATAAACAATATCTTTTATTGGAAGAATAATTCATTGAAAAAATACGAAATATTTTCTGTAGCGAAGCTTAATTAAGTCACTGTTATTTTTACTTATTTGGAATTTAATTATATTGATGTATTGATGTATTGGAAACTATACTGTAACTATATTGGAATGTAGCTACATATACTGAGATAAGTGACTTATAAAATATTTATAAATATAAGTAATGTATAAGTAATCTATAAAAATAATTCCGACTAAAAATAACCAGATCCCCTAGAAAATGTTTTGCAACATCTTTAACGTTTACAATCTGAGTTCTAGATTTTTTGATTGCTTAACAATTTCTGATTTGTCAAAGACTCTCAGATGCTTGAAATAATTTAAGTACATCTCTTGAACATTTCCTTTATATTACTTAGAGCTCTTAAATTCCTCCTTGAATGGCTTGAAATGCTTTAAAATCTTTCTAAATCTTCCTCTGAAACTGTTAAATTACTCACGACCCTTACTTTTTTAAAAGCTCTTTCCTATTTACTTATCGTTCTCTATATGTATTTCAGTTGATGAAGGATGTTGGAGTTACACTTCTAGAACCTGTAATGCGAGTCGAAATTGTGGTGCCTGAGGAATATTTAAGCGTCATCATGAAAGACCTGCCGAAAAGACGTGCAGAAGTAAAATGTATCGATACCTATAGACAAAACAAGGTAATGTATTTTTTCCCCTTTAAGGCAATAGTAAAATTGAGGTTAGGGAGACTAATGTAACTTAAACGATGAAAACAGGTGGTCCACTGTCTTGTTCCATTGGTCGAGTTACTAGGATACTCAAAAGTAGTAAGAATAATCTCATCAGGGCATGCAACGTTCTCGTTAGAATTTGACCATTACGAAGTAATGGATTCGATGAACGAAGCAGAAGCGATTAAAAGAGTTACTGGATTCTACTAGAAAATTTAGAAAATTCTATTAGAAAAACGTGAAATGAAAAAGGTATCTTTCTCAGCATACAATATGCAATATTATTTATACCAAATATCTGTTGTATTTTAAGATATTAGTGATTTAATTGTACAAAGATAGAAATTAAATCGCTATAAAAATTATTTTCAACTTACTTAAGGATTAAGATCAGGGTTTACGAGAAAAGAGCAGTCGTACGTGCGAATTTCTCATTTGTCAAGACTTCTATGTCTAAAGTGAAGTAAACAGTATGATACACAAAAATTAAAACACTTTGTTATTATTCTTGGACAAAATTACATATTCGATCGTTCCTTTATTCGTTCGCTCTAATCAAAATATATTGCAGCATTTACCGGTGATGCGTTACAATCATCTTTTCTTATTTACGATCATCTATCGCGGCCGCCGATCACGTGACTGAAATCGAGCAGCTCGTAAAACGATTTCTTTCTCTAAGAATACATATATACACATGCGTAGTTCTATATAATAACAAAAAAAAAAAAAAAAAAGGAAAGAAAACAATAAAGAACAAAGTAATAGAAAGAAAAAAGTCTTATCGAAATAACACCGGCCAGCCTCGTAAACAGCAGCCGCGCATAAATATATTAATATTGCTTAAAGATCATGCAAAAATGTCATACATAGTAAAATATATGTATGTATATATATTATATGTATGGAGGGATTACATTTATAGGGTGAAAGATTTGCAAACACGTCAGTTGCACATAAAAATGTTCCGTTAATACGCGTAACCGCAAGTGATTTCGATGCGGTTTTTATTTATCGCAAATACGAGGCACATAACATTCACCAAATTTTCAATAAAAAATATATACGTGTATACGTATATACACATACATCATTTCGTCATCAATCCGCTAGTTCGTTAGCCTTGAATTGTGCTATATACACATGATGTGAACAATCATGAGCGCAATCAAAGATGGCCATCGTATACGCGTCCTCCTTAATCTACGTAATGGTTTTGAGCGCTAAAATCGAACGTTTTAAATTCCTAAACAACGCTATACCTCTTCGGTCGATGTTACGTAATTGGTAAAAAATAAATTTTTCGCCGGGGTACGACGAAAATCTCTTACAAGGAAAAAAAAAAACAGAAAAAGAAATTGTTGCAATATTACGATGCATGGTTTGCATAATCCTAATTCGTCTGTGTAAAAACGTTCGCAAAAGTTAAATACAATTACGTATAATATACAATATTATATATCACTAGACACTCTCGCGTGTCAATTAAATGATGCAAAAACATACTTTGCTTCTTCTTCCAAAAGTTCACGCGGTTTAATGCGTTCTTAAAGCGCTACTAACAAGGAAAATCTCATTCTTTTCCTTCTTCCTTTTTTATTCTTTTTCCTTTTTATTAGCCTCAAAGACAATTTTACCAAAGTTCTTACAGAGATGGAAATGTGTTCGACAAGCTTACTTTACGATGCGTGAATCCATAACAGAAACGCAAATACTGAATTTCACGATGTGTGGTTCTAGCAGAAAATCTTCTTTGTATAAAAATTACCAGAATCTCACATCATTTTATAAAATCATCTCATTCGGGATCATCCTCGTTCGATCCGTAATCGAGGTCGTCTTGGCGTCACAAACTCACTAGCTTCGGTGGATTTGCATCCGGAGAGCTGAGATCGACGGCGGACAGATTGTTTCTTTGCTGCGTCGAGCAAGAAGGTATCAATGGTGTTGAAACTGGAGTAAGGCCGGTCCCGCCTTCCATCAACGACTCGAAATTAAACGCTATGCCGCTAGTTGGCGTAGTGATTGGCATTCCCGCTACGTCCAACGATGGTTTCATGAATGATGGTGTTTCGACTGTCTTAAATGTAAGCGTGTTCGGCCTTTCTTTTGGTTCGCTGAAGATCGACAAGGAATTTGGTCGATTGTTATTGTCGAAGCCAACCGGCAAAGAATTCGGTCTATTCGGTCTCGTTGCGACGTTCACCGACTCGCGCTTTGTGCTTTCAGCTGCGGCGG
>NT_176682.1:750584-808025 GCF_000188095.3 Bombus impatiens | reverse complement strand
GACCGCAGCTGCAGCCGCAGCGGCGAATTGATCCTCCGTTGGAAGCTCTGGTTTTATCACGGGTTTCACATCCGGAGGAGATGCTGAACGAAGTCGACAGACCGCTCTGTGAGCTTCTAGGATGAATTCCAGTTCGTCCTTCGCCTGCTGTAGCTGCTGAATCTCTTCTTGCAAGCTTTGTTTCTTCTGCTCCAAACCCTCAGTCTCCTGTCAAATGAATTCGTCGTGTTTAATTCGTGTTTCATTTTTTCAACTTAATATTTGAATTACATTAGCACATACAGTGTACATTATAGTCTATCTTGCACATATGAACTTTTATTTCAAGCCACTGATACTTCCAATCCACGTAAAACAAGTGACAATGTATGCCACCGATTGTACACACGTACATATCTTGAATTAAGAATTGTACAAAAACAGTGGAGCAGTCAATAAATTAATATTCTTTTTTTCCACGTTAGAATATTTCTTTCTTTCATTAGGAAATCTAATTACAGAAAAAACAGCAATTGTAATTTCGCAAATATGGAATGGGATGATATGATAACCTTGCTGTTCTCTTCCCTTCCTCTTTGCATTTGCATCTCTTCAGATATCTTCTGAAGATATCTATCTATCTTGAAATATATATTCTTTATTCATGAAATTCACAAAAGGCAGTAAGATTACTATCTTTGAATTCAATACTGAAATCAATTACTATATAAAGTATCTATATTTTAACAATATCTATTGATATATAACATCTATTTCAGAGGGGAACAGCAGGATTAAATTCAGAACAGATTTCATCAATTACATACTTCTAACAGGGCATTGGTATGATCCATTCTCCGCTTGCGACATCTAGCTGCTGCCATCTTATTTCTTTCTCTGCGGATCTGTCTTCGTTCCTCCTCCTCGGGGGTCATCCCGATCGTTCTGGTAGGCCTTCTGCCACCCATATTACGTCTGGTTGGCTGTTGTGGCTGTGTCTGTTGACTGTCCACGAGGGTGGTATTGGCGGCCACAGGGGCGGCAACGGTGGTGGTAACAACGTGATGCGCCGCCGTGTTTTGCGTTTGTGCCGGCGTCGGTTGCGAAGGTTCCACCAACGGTGGCACGAACCCTGCTTCGCGACTGTGCGACGCTGACTCGCTGGTCAGCTCTAGAAATGTTTGCTCGATGCTCCGGAGCGTCGTTGGCGTCAACGTCGGTGTCGTCCGCGTCGGCACTCCACTGTGTAGTCCGTCCAGAGAAACAAGCTGCAACAATAAAAGATTTCAACACATTAATTTGATGTCACATGATTATTATTTTAATTCGAAGTACATGCTTTTCAAATATTTTCTCAGTGGATAAAACAGTGCAACGATTTCTTTCTGGCTGTATTTTTATTTAATTATTAAAGAGAATACATGACTGACACCTTAGTTAGAAGCTAGAGTAAAAAATAATTTAAACTTTCGTTATTATTACGGCGTTTGAGCTATCCTCGGTATATTTCAATATTTGTTGCACCAAAAATAGCACTACGTTTGCCTAAACCGCAGAAAAATATGCTTATTAACTACGGTTTAAACATTAGTCCTCGTTATTGTGTAGAATCAGCATAAAACGTGTAAAAATAACGACTAATGTAATATATTGGTTTTCAGTGACAGCAATGATAGCACACGTATACACACATATATACATACACGAGTTTAGGTGAGAGACGAGCGACTGGTGCGCAACTCGATGACCATGCAACACAGAGCATAAAACGCGAGTTTGCCAGGTGCGGATAGATAACAAAACAGTTAGGAAACCGATGTTTTTCGTCTGCGGAACGCGATTGCCTTTCAAACGAATTGCGCGTTAGATCACCGCTCGTTTATTGCTCGGCGAGATATAAAAGAAGTTCGTCGGTCATATTATCGACGAAGTGCTGTTAGGCAATGAAACCGATTCCAATAACCGCTTTCGTTCCATGGAAAAAGAGGGCGTTGCGCAATAACCGTAAGAAGAAAAAGGGAGAAGGAAAAATACGGGGAGAACGAAGGAACGGTAACGGAAAGGTACGCGATATGTACTTCCATCAACGTTATCATTTCTCGCTTTTCGCTTTGATATCGCGAACCAACGTTAATGCAACGAGATGTTTCAGATAAAAATATCCGTGATCCAATAGTCGATAAGCTATCGGCGCGAACTAGATCGCATCTGGGGGCTGCTCGTTTCAAGGTACGCAAGTACACATGTTTATCGTTCGGTATCATCATCGCTAAAATTACAACGAATTATCGCGATGTTCCTAATAATTATCCACAACGATCGGTTTCCTCCCTTCTCTATAATCTTCGATTTTGAAATCTATTTACATGTTCCGATGTTGGTTACCTTGCGTTCGAAAATAGCAGTGGCGGGCCTTTTAAAAGTTACATCGATTTAATGGCCTTACGTGATAGTCAACCGTAATTTTAATACGACTCTCGTAACATACGATATTAACAATAGGTGATGTTAATCTCTCGGCATTAAGTATGAACACGTGCACAGAATACGTTATGAATGTATATGTGTGTGTGTGTGTGGTATAGTATCGTCTGGGGGGTACTATCGACGAGAACGCGCCACCTGTCGTGTCGTCTGTTCTTCCGTCCACGCGATGAAATCGAAACCATCGATTTAGCTATCGAAAAATCAATTGGTTTATTCCGTGACACGAACCAAAACAGTCGCCCGCGGAAACAATTGGTCGACTGGATGGATTTCATCGACGTTATAAAAGTGTGTATGTCTCCAACTACGGACGATATTAATGACTTGGCTCGAATCGCAGCTCACGTAGCGACAACCTCGCGTTCGCCATCGCGTCGACCAATCGGCAGACGGGGACACGCGCGCGACGTATTATACCCGACGCACACGTTTCCCAGAAAGCACAAAAGGACGCAGGAAGGAGAAGAATCGCGACCTTCAGTCTCATAAGGAGACGAGAGACAACGACACCAAACAGCCGAGGTCTATCATTTCTAAAATTACGAGCCGTACTGATCGTTAACGAAGGCCGATTCGCGCGGGATAGATAGCGCACGTCAGAGGAATTGAACGTTTCCCAGAGTTCAAGCATCATTGCACAGGAATTGCACATCGAGATTCTTCAAATGGAAAGATCGTGATAGATCATCGATGACATCTCGCGTCTAATCTTGTAATTAACTCAATGTCGTGCTCCTCCACGTTTTATCTTTCATTCTTTTTTTGCTTCTCGCTAGGTAAAGCAAAAAGAAGTTCGCTGAACTTTAAAAACAGGTTATAAAAGTTCAAGTTACAACGGTGTCATCTTTTAAGTGACATTACCAACGTGATACGTTCCTACGTTAATTTCCACAGTTGAACAACCTTTTGGCGTTAATAGAAATAAGAACCAAGATCACTAACCTTGCACCTATCTATATAGCATTCGAAATGTATATGTATTCTAAATTGTGTGCTATTGTCTATCAGTTCATTAACACTTGTCAGAATGCAAATATGCTTTGTGAATCATATTTGAAGAAGCTGGCTTAGAACTCTTCCACTTTTGCGTGAGAATTTATTATGCATGTATTTATAACATGATTACGATTCATAATCGCGGGGCTACCACGCTGCCGCGTGTGTCATCGCTAAAATTACTTAGCATACCAACGGGTAGCGACTTTAACAGAAGAGTAATCACCCACCCACAAGATTCACCCACCTATCCGCTCCCTGTTCGCGCGTAAACTTGTGGAATGCTCGGAGCGATAAACTTAGGCGTTACAAAATTGTTTTCGCGCGTCACACTGTTCTGGAATTTCAGTTTTCAGATACTATTCCTTTATATATCTACGAAAACCACATTTTTTCGTAGATTTTAAAACCATTCTTTTATTCACAAATTGGATAATCTTCTAAATTTCTTCTTTGAATATTCTTCCGTTGTTTTATGTATAAAAAGTTAGGTTAGACGGGGTTAATTCATCGTCTCGACCTTCGTACGAGTTTGTAATTTGCTGTAAGCTGTGGCTGATGCGTGCATGCGCATAAATCAGACGATATATGCACTTGGAAGCTGTCACGTATACATACGTACTCTGTATGATTTTTCGATTTGGCACGATCTGAAATTTACAGCCCTGACCATTTCGAGAAAAAGCAGTTCCGTTATAAACTGTAGTTATTGAAAGCTTGATAAATTTAGAGGGATTTACCAGCGTGAAAATTTATCAGTCGTTATTTACTTCTTATAAGCTATAACTGTGGTTTTTTCTTTATCAGATTGAAAAAAAGACACAAAGGTGTGGCCCTTATCGTGTCACACTTACCCTTTAAAGAAAAGAAAAGGAAACCGATATACTCGATTTCGTTTATCTAGGAAACACAAAAAACGACATTCATTTGTTTGCATTGGAGGATTATCGAATTTACCATCTTAAGTCGACTTGTATTTATCCGTTGCGAAAGCGATAAAATGATTCTACAATTCTTGTTGCATTTAATTCCTATTACTTAATTATCAATTACTCATAAAAGTATTAAACATTTATGAAAATTTTGTATGACATATGACAAGATACAAGTATCATGATCACATTGACAAAGTTTGAAACAAATATGAAAATGTATATAGAAGTTACAAGATATTTGTTGTACACATACACTTATGAAATTATTTAAGCAATCAATTGTCCATTACTGAGTCCACCCTTAGCGTTAATTATATGACAACTTACTACTGCAAAATCAATTCTTATGCCATTAAATATAGAATTTTGATGGAACAAAAAGAAATGACTGCGGATATTAAAAAAAGAAAATATAAATTTGAAAAGTTGAAATTCAACGAGTGAATGAAGGTTAATAAAAGGAAATGCTTGCGCTATCAGTCTTTTTAGTGGTCACGAGACTGCGATTATTACCACGGCCACGGCACATTCGTTAACCGACGGGCCGTTCACCTTACCGTGCATCGTCAGTTTGAATATGTCAGACGATATGTGGCGCTGGTGGATGAACTCTGTATCATTTTGTCAGACGTGTCTGTGCAGGTTCAAGTCAACGGCTGCCCGAAGATCGCGTCACGACATGCTTTCGATCGACAACATCGTCCATCATACTCGTGTTTATTCTACTCAAATATCTATCATAAGATGATAATAATTCATACTAATATTAAAATAAATCCAAAAAGAGAAGAAAGATAAATAAAGAAATTTTTAAGAAAATTCATATAAATGTCAAACGTTTTGTTTATTAATCATTTTTTTAGGTTAGAACAAAATTATATAAAACTATGAGAGTCCTAAGAATCGTATTTTACATGCGGTAGTTATAGTTACTGGAATATATTGTCCCGCATTAACATGTTGCAACGGCAAAATGCATACATATATGCATTGTTTCTAGAAATAGCTGTCTACTCTCGATTCTAGTATCTACCGCATCGTGCATCGTTAATTCAATCGCGATGAGAGGTATGCAGAAACATTGATCGCTGCGTTACGTGTTTTTTTCCGCGAGGCAACAAATATTGTAATAAATCAGGCTTTCCATTTTTTACTACTGACTAGACGTTTATGGTAAATAGATAGATATTTGCTTCGCAAATTATCATCGTGTAACTACATCATAGATAGGCTTACTATACTGAAAACTAATATCCACTAATATTCAACAAGCATACATACGTATTTCACTTTGCTGCGTTCTTTTGCTTACCTACAATCCAACTGTATCCACTTGAGTAATGATAAAAAATATTACATATATGAATAAAATAAGAAAGAATGATTATCGTATTCTTTTTAAAACATTATAAATCTTTATTGTTTGTTAAAATGAGAGGAAAAATGAAACACAGAAATTCGAGAATCGCATTAGAGTTAATATGAACACAATATCTATGGAGTAAGAAATGTTTTACAAGACAATACACAATTATTGACATGCATCTCTACGAGGACAGCATTTCAATTATCGCCGAGAGATTGCGATTTTGAAATCAATCAAGCAACAAGGTCATGCAAACGTAGCAGACGATAACAAAAAATCAAGATAGTGGAGAAACGGATATAATGGTCGGCAAATGTCAACCCCAATGACACCCTCGTAACGAAATACTCAGAAATATTTGACGCAGATGCGCAATGTGGTTTTTTTTCGATGTCGCCGTTGGTATGCAGCACGTCTTCCGTTTTGTGATGTAGTTGTTCTCTCTCTCTCTCTTTTCCCGTTGTGTTCGACACCAAAGACAAGAGAGAGAAGGAGAGAGAGAGAACTCGCACGAACGCAGTGTGCTCGCGCGCGCGACATAACGTATCCGAGCAACACACACGACCACTCTTTCTATAAATAGATGCGTTTGCTGTTTTAATCTGCCCTGGGCCCGCGTTACGAGCGGACAAAGGGCGATATCAGCAACCAGAAAATCATTGCGAAACGTACCGCAGTCAGATATTGGCGCAACATTTTTTTAGACAAGGAAAAGATAGTAAAATAAAGAAAAGATTAATTAGAAAGAGATAGATGATGAATCGGTGAACCACCACTGTTCTCCAGGCATTGCACATACGCGTCGTAACTTTATACCGCGGAAAATAGATTGAAACAAATTCACTTTGAATATAAGGGAGCGATACAATAATTGTAATTGGATATATCAATCATTTAGTGAGGTAATGCGTAAGACTCGTATAAAATGGAACATATAAAGTAACTAACATACTGTATTGTTAAGATATGATAATTATACCATTGGAATAATATGTACATTACAGAAAATATATAAAAATTATTTACTATAATAAATTACTTTAGAAGTCTACTACAGATACAAGAAAATTTTCATGACTTAAAAAAATAGTTTATCATAATATTATAGATACTTCAGTTTCGTCAAACTTTAGGAAAATTAATAAACTGGCAAAAAATTGTCAAATACGATTTGATAAAACTATTGTTCAATGTCCGAATGGCAGATGAGAGAACTATGAATATCGGGAAACATATCTGACGGTAGTGTGTATGCGATATTGGTTAAGCTTTTAACAAGGCACTATATTCGCGCCGCGTCTTGAACATCGAGGTTACTTTTTTCAACCGGCTGTTTTTCTCAAAGACACGTGGTATAGTTTCAGCGGTTTTTACGGGTACGTAAAAATATTCATTCCGCGGTTTCATGCGCAACCTGACCATTCGTTTACGATCTGTTTGTTTCATCGAAGCCGGTGGAACTTCCAATCGTTATTGCACAATATTGCACAATCCCTGCTCGTCCGCATTGCAATAATGGCCCCACATACGTTAACAGGCAGCTCGATAGTGTGGCATTCGCGTGTCGAATAGACTTTCTCCTTCAAGTTCATCCGTCGCGACCGCCATGTTGTTTCTTTTTTCGCGCATCTCTCCTTCCTTTCCCGCGTTCGTGTGCGCGTCAGAATCGCGTTCGTGCTCGCGTCAGGACCGCGCGCGCGTGCCTCGAAAGGAACGCGATGAAATGTGGATACGTTGTTCCTCGCCAATTTACAATTCTTTCCAAATTCGAGTCGACTTCATTTGGCTCGCTCGACTCGAACCGTGCACCACAACGTGAATGAAAGACTATTTCGGAGGCCTGCCAAGTGGTGTGTTTATTTTAGACGGTTGCTTTCGAAGCCCCTCGAGGTCCTTTAGACATTAGACTGTTTTCTTCAAACAGAATGCTACTTTGTGAGAAGGAACAATGTAATCGAACGTGATCTATCCGACAACGATAGGCAGTAGACACGTTATCCTCTAGTAGGTCCGTTCAAAAGCGTATTGTACCATCTTTTAAGCGATTTTCTAAATTTAGACTCGCTGCTTTCACACGCGGCCTGACCGTTTGTGAATTAAACAGACTCTTTTTTCCCTCTATGCGGTTAAATACACGCGCTTCTCTTATCGCGACAAGTTTCTAAACAACGAGACAACTCGTATGGTTTTAAGTCTGTCACGATATATGACTTAACTAAGTACACGATTTCAATGTTTCTAGATTTTTCTCAAGCTTCCTACTTAGAGGACATGTGGACCCGAACGCGGTAGCGACTGTTTAATGCCTGGATCTATTTACTGGTGTAGGGTAGAAGATACAGCTTTAGTCGAGTATCCGTCTCTTTCAAAATAAATCTAGCAGCTGCTTCAACAAGTCTCGCTTAATGACACCGTCATTTGTTTGGTCGTAAACAAAAACAGCATATGCTTGACAGCGCTAGATAGGTTATGTGTCTATGTTAGGTTATGGTTAAAACCACACTAATCACTGTAAATCCTATATCTTAGACATTGTTACTAGCTTTTCGACGAAAAACGGTTTGCCCCCAAAACATTGAGAACAATTTTACGTTGTACAGTATGAAAGAATAAAAGTGGAAGATTTTGTAAAAATCTGCAACATGTATGGGGATTACCTGCTGATAAAGCAGTTCCTGCGCGAGGATATTAGCTATGTCGACTGGATCCATGGCGGTGGCTGCCATAGTTCGTGGTATCGGTTAATTCGTTCAGTTATTCGTTTCGTCGTCGATAGAAATAAATAAATAAAATTAATAAAAAATCACGTGAGAGGAGAAGGAAAGGGAGACGTTTTTATAGGAAATACAGGAAGCAGGGTCGAAAGGAAAGTACGAGCGAACTCGTTTTCGTGGAGGGTTAACGAAAAAGAATCTAGGGGCTTAATGTAAGAAAAAAGTAATTTCAGTCGATCGTTCGTTCGTGAGAGATCGTTTGGACGTCGGTGTGCGCCTCCCCTCCCCTCAATCTCTTTCTCCCTCTGTTCTGTTTTACACTCTCGATTCTCCTCCCTCGTACACGCTCTTCTTCTCACTTCTCGAAAGAGTTCGTCACCACTGCGTCCTCCACCGACGCCTCTCTTACACTGAGCCTGCCGATGCCGTTCTGCTCTTCGTGGCCATACGCGACGAGGAAACCTAATCTAAAAATAACCTTCGAATTTCGAGTATGTGCGCTTGACAGAAAGAGACGACGAGAAAGAGAGAGCCAGACGAGAAAAAGGTGGGAGAGATTTCCGCGCCCTTCTTTAAATCTGCAACATGCTATTGATGAGCTTTCTCGTTATTTCCCGTATGTAGCTAAATAAAAATAATTTTTCAAAAATTCAGAACGGATTAAATTAGGTTATTTTATAGATAATTTAATGAAACTATTTTCTAAGAACTTTTTTACAAACTAATTTTTAGCCAAAGACTATCAGAACTGAATGATTCGGTTGATACTGGAGTTGCCTACCAAGTTAGAGACCCGGGTTCAAATCCCCTTCGTTGGATTTTAATTTTTCCCTTTAAATATCATATTTATGTCCATAGCGTTTTATGACTCGTGAAAGTGTTCGAAGACAAGCCTTTGGTAGTTAATGCAAGTGTGTAGCCAAAGTTTATGACCGAAGAGATAAGAAAGGGGTGCCTTTACGACTTTCTCCATTGTTCCCCGCTCGCCAACAGTGACATTCTTTCGGAATCGCGTAATGGTCCGAAGTTTCCAACTTAACGCTCCTACCGATTTATCTGTAGCCACTGCGTTCCAAAAGATTTATACTAATGCGACGAAACCTTTACTAACTGCGAAAATATCAAGTATCGGCACACGCTATCTTTGAAATCGCTAATGGTCTAAGAAATTTGCATATCCGTTCTAAAAATACAACTATTCGAATTAACTTTATTTTATGAATAAAATATCATTAGTAACCTACATATAGAATTAGGGTAAAATGTACTGATATATTACTGATATATAAAATTAGAATAAGGTATAATCAGTAACATAGAATTTTATCACTTTGGATACGTTACTAGGTTTGAAGTTAGTTAATGGCGTTACCAACAGACAAGTTAATACTCGCGAGCACGAAACAAATTGAAAACAGCCGTAACACCAAATACCAGCTGATACTTGAGAGCTTATTCGCAGTAGAGCAGCGGCTTTTCCCAGCATCTCCGAAATTCCCAATTGCGCGTCCGCCTGGAGGATCTTAATTAACCCGAGTTCTAAGTTTAAACACCTGTGGAGCGTCGTTTGTCGTCGACGCCGGCCTCCCCGCGATTCGTCGTCTTGGAAAGGGGCCAAGAGGTCTCTTCGTAGAATTCTCGACCCAACCGAGAAACATTCCGATCCCGAAAACTTCACGAAAATTTCGCACCAGTTGTTTCATCGAACTAATCGATTCCTCGACTTCATAATGTAATCTCTGTTAAGTAAGATTTCCCGGAATAAGCTTTTTACTCGTTATATTGGAATTGGTTGGATGCGATAGTGAAACGCATGTTTGGACGATATTATCGTTTATCGCGTGAATCGTTTCCAGGATGTGGCTTCCTTCGTATACATCGCTTCGTTAAAGATGCGTACACAGCGCCACCATAGCCGCAGCTTTTTCTTTTAGTTCTGAAAATATGTTTGTGCGCATGGTCACCTGACAAGCGTCTGGGACTACATCAACGACGATTATCATGACGGTTAAAATGTCGAAATGTGAATGTACTCGTCATTTCCGTCGTGTTATTGGTGATATTTTTCTGTGACGTTGGTGAAAATATGGCGATTAGCAGTTACTGTTTACGACAAAGCAAGTCGACTGGTTATTTAAAATGAGTATTTTAACGCGTCTGTCGTGACCACGCGAGGAGGAGAAGAGAGATGACGATAATTAGAATACGCTACCCGCTACGCGGTAGCGGAAAACCTGTTCTCTTTTGCGTCATTCGGAAATAAACGTGTCCCAGCCAGTCACGAAGTGGCTCGTGAACACGAGATGGACATTCAAAACCAGCTTATCTCCGCGACTTGATACGAAAACATGTGTGCCAGCCAGATTTCAATAAACAATCTCCGGTGTTTTATCAGCCAGTAGTGCTCGGAATTTTTAAACACAAAACACCATGCAACACTGCCCGTAGTATCTTATTATGTTACCCATAAATACAGATCATCGTGTAACGAAAACATTTCTTCTATTTGACTCTTCAAAAGTAGCATTAAAAACACCAGCTTAAAAATATTTATCTTTTGATCTATGAAAATAAATATTCCGAAATAATTGAATGACTTGAAAAATGGTAATAGATTTTTGTCGAGATGAATAAAATTTTTGCAGAAATAAACATTTCCGCGAAATACACTGAGCTCTTCGTTATAACCTATTATCCATATTAATCTAACTATAGCAACCCTCCTCGGATATCTCAATGCCTTCCCTTCCGCCCACGCGTCAATTTCAAATTCCAGGAACTGCCAGCATATTTCCCGGCCCCGATAAGAACACGGAGGGCGTCCAATTAACAGGAAACTAGCGGATCTGAACCGTTCGACTGTTCGCCGGAACGACAAATTTGCATCGAACGTTCCGTGAGATCGCCTACCTCGTTTCAATACAATTTTACATTAACTAGATGTTTCATCTAGTCAAACTAGACGCGCAACAAATAGGAAACGATTTGATTTTGCGTAAGAAGATCGTGGTCAAAGATTGACTAATCAAAGGTCCATTTGCATCGATTATTACCGACTGACGATATCTTTTCTCAAATGGATATTTTTGATTTACGTAATAACATAGACATCCATTGTAAGACCGGTACAAGGTGGTAAACGTAACGCGTGCCTGAGCGATCTTCGGTATCTGTTCTGAATTCTATTTCGCTTTTTTGTTTTCACGATCAAATGCTGCAGGCCCGTTTACATTGGTTAATTATGCGACGATGAGACCGAAACGCTTTCGCACGTGGCGTCTCAAAACAAAATGAACACGGTGCACAAACGGTCGGGACATAACGGACGGAGCAACGATTTTTCCACGAAAACCTTTCTGCGGAGGGCATTGAAATGTCAGGCCAAGATCATCGGAGCGCTCAACTCAGCTCCGTGGGCGACTCAAGGACGCGTTCCCGGCCAAACAAATTGCGACGGCGATTCTTCTACGATTGAACAATGTAGTTATCGTTATTTTTTCCCCGGCTAATTACAGGTTTCGGCGGAAGAACGATTTCTCCGCATTACGTTTGCTAGTAACGCAATCTAACGATAATTTGTTTAATCTCGTAGTTTCTCTCTATTATTCTCTATGCTATCTGGTAGACGACCAATGAGCGATAAGCACCAACAATACGAAACGGCGCAGATAGAATAAAATACGCGATAGTTCGTATACAACGATACGGATACAATTATCTAGCTTAATCGAACGTGTAAATAACATTTCTTACATATATGGTTGAGAATGCGTTCCAATTTCTAATCATGTTTTAATCCCCCTTCGATGGACCAATTGTTACGTGTTTCGCATAATCTATCGTTCGTTATTGCTATGTTCCCGGCGTATGTGCACGGACATGTTTCTTTTTTTCTCTCGTTCTGCGTGGCCGTTACGCGACGGTTGCTATTACGTGGTAAATAATAACGCAATTACGTCGTTGGTACGCGGACCGAGAGGCGTTATCGTGGTACGAAACGAAAAAAAGACATGGCAGACTGCTGCACGACATGGACACGCGGCCTTGGATAACAAAGGAAATCGTTTTTACTTTTCGAGTCCTTTCTAAATGTTAAAAAAGAAAAAAGAACACATTACAACACGCTCGATTTAAAAGACTTCAATTGTTTAAACGGAATTTAGATTTGAAAGCACGAATTCGAAATGAAATTCAACTTTTAAAATTCAGATTCATATTCGAATCTAGGAATTCAAGCATATGTTCAAATTCCAAAATTCAATTGCAAGTTCAAATTTAGATTGAAATCTAAATTTAACTGAAGTTAAAATGTTGTTGATTCACTTATGCAATGCAAAATATGCAAAACTAGTTTCTCGTTTCACGTTCTCATATAAGGAAACGATACATGAAAAGAAGTGAGAAGAATAATTCCGCGTAGAGGTTAGGAAACTCTTTGCTCTGGGTACTCGTCTCGAATCACAATCTCCTATATGCCAGTCCTCTTCGGAAACAGAAAACTTAATAGTGGAATAATTTTCTAATCATTTATTCCGTTTGCCTCGCTGTTCTTCATCTACGAGCTCGATAGGGAAACAATAGTAATACTATGCGCAAATTACACGGAATTCTAAAACCAGAAGTTATCTACATACGAATATGCAAAATATAACTTACAAATGTAAGTTTTCCACTATTGGAACGTAATTCCCATGAATTAACTAAAACAATCCATTTATCGTGTTTCTATTTTCATTATAAAAATTATAATACACTAGCTTTTATATATATATACATATACACATACACATTAACAAATAAGTAAAATTTAGGAAAGAAAAATCTCAAAAGAGCATCATCTTGTTTTATACGACTACATAAATGCATACGTGGCCTAATCAGTGCCACGAATCCGAACTACATGCTACAATATCCAATTAGTAGCGCAAGAATAACGCAATTACAGATATCAACTTGATCTATTAACCGAGTCGCTCTTTAATCAGAAGTTTCTATAATCACGAAATTAGAAGTACGCGAAGACAAATCAATTGCAATTGGGTCGATTTTAATGCCTGTAAATGATATGATATGATATGATACATTATTAACAAAAATAGACCGTTAAAAATCCTTACATAAACATAATATTATACCCAGGAGATTATCAACACCAGTTACGTCTTTCCTAGTTAACAGATTAAAAATTAGATAGAAATTTTCCATAACGAAGAGAACGAGTGGTCGAGGCGTTTAAATTTAACCGAGGCTAATAGAAAGCTCGTGAAAAATCGGACCGTTTGCAGTAAGGAATATATCTCTCCCCCGACAATCCGACACATATAGAAACGTTAGAGGAAGCGGACGCTAAAAAGCGCGATCCGGCGCAAACATCGATGCACCGTCAGCTCTGGACAAAGAACAAAGAATGTAAACACGATAACACGCGGCGATCGACTGCGCGCTCACAACTTTCCCCGTTTGTTACGCTTTTTTACCGTTGTGTGCTATACCATGTAAGTTACATAACGAACAAGTTCATTTTCTATGCTGTAGACTGTAGACACTCGTTGGTTCCTATCGAAAAGATAGGGAAATGGGATAGGTATATTTTCGATCGCATAAATATTTGCAAAACATTATAACACATTCTATACAAATTTTCAAATGACTCACGCATTTATCTTGGTATTTGTATATTATCGATAAAATCTTGAAATGTTAATACTTTTAATATAGTTAGTTGACATATAATGTATCGCATATAAGATAATATAATATATTAGTATTTTTTAATAGCTTATGTTGCAAATTATTTTACTGATAGAATATAATTGTATAGAACATAGGATTTATTACAATATATATACATAGTTCACCGCGTTATGAAATGTTATGTCGGTTCATTATTATATGGGTACGATTCCATACAATATCAAGATACGCTATCTATAGTAAAATAGCGAAAATAAAATCGCGTGAGACCGTTAAAACGACGTTTACGCGTTATTCGGTAATTACGAAAGGGAAACACGTACGGTATTTCCGGGAACATTATCGACTCGGGACGTCAAGGTTTCGAGTTCGAGTCCCGACTACTAGCCGATTCGTGAAAGCTTACTTATATGTACGTGGGAAGAGGCACGTGCACGAAGCCAACTGTGACGAGTCTAAAGTGCATCGAGCGAAAGAAAACAAAAAGCACAGGCACCGGCTATCAGCCAGGAAACAAGATAACGATGCTATTAGAAAAGAAAATATCCAGCTACCATCCTTTGTTCGATGTCCATAAATACTTCGAATCCACGATCGGGTCCGCGATTCTTTTTCTTTCGCTTTTTGTCATTTAGCCTCGAGCTCTTATCGCGGAATTCATAATCGTTCCTTGCGTGCATCAACAATAACGTAACGTTACGGCTGTCACGCTTGCAGGACACGCTTAAAAAGTTGACCACTGGTAAACGCACCAAAAATGGCAATGAATTTTTAAAAGCGTGAACTCACCTCGAATCCTCGGCTCCTCGCGACCTCGTGCCTGTTCACGAAATCTATATCGACTATGCGTACTAAAATAACGCAGTCGATGTACAGAAACAATTTCTCGTTTACAGACAGAACAACGTCGATTATTCTGTGAAATCGATTTCGATTTGAACTCTTGAATTCGAAGAATCGTTACGAGATTAAGGGAATGCCAGCGTTCATTGAAATCGTCGAGAGAAAAAAGAAGATAACGAGGAAAAGAGAGACGTACGAAACTTCGCTGAACAACCGCGCGCAACGGCAGTCGTAATGACACTGACAGTGCTTCTACTGCTTCTGTCATCGCGCTATCACCACATGGTCGCCTGGTCGGGCTCGGCCTCGCAGCTTCGGCTATCTTCGGATATGCTCGACTCTTTTCTCGAGAGGATACGCCAGCAACACAAGTGCACGTGAAACACCCGAAGGAGAGACGAGAGAATCCTCGTGGATAAAAACACAGAAAAAGAGACTACAGCCACACGAGGGAAGAGGTTGCATTAGCCGGGATAAGAGATGACTTCATTCCGGCCACCGAAACGCGATCGAGAGATGGTTCTCTCTCAAACACGGGGAGAAATCGCAGAAATCTTTCAATCACGCTAAGCCATCGTGTTTCAAGGTTTTTTTTTGGGGGGGAATTTCGGGGAAGTGTAGCCGTTCAGGAATACTTGGCATTTCCGAGTACCTCGCGAGAGTAAAGTTTCAGCGCGACAGCTAGAGTTCGATTGTCGGAATCGTATCTTGCGTAACACAGGTTTCTCTTTTGTAATATTAAAATATATACGTATATCTATGTATATAATTATCATAAATCGAATAAAATTGGGACCGATAGATAAAAAATAAATATATGTAATAATATATTGTGTAATATTTATGCGACAAGACTAAACGTTTTAGACGTATTAAATATCAAAGTATATTAACCATATCGCAAGAGACATATCAACAGCGCTCGTCGTTATCGAAAACGGAAATCTCGGGATTTTTCCGAACGGCATAAAAGGAACGCGAATGGCTATCGCTTTCAAGTCACGTGGCCCCTTTCATCATGCTAGGAAAAGACTCGATCGATCGACATCGATAGACTACGCGAACGATCCACGGGATTTACATAAATGCATCAAGTACATACGCGCATGTATTAACAGCGTCCGCAGACATCTGATTACTAAATAGGCGCCGACTGCGTATGAGTCACGAGGATTCGATAGCACAAGTCACAGAATCATCGTACCAGGAAAATCGAAATCGAGCACGTGTCGTTGCGTCATACTCGAGGACCTCTTCCGGTTCAAAACGCGACTTCTACGAATTATTCCATAAATATAGAACATCGCCGACTCGATTTTTATCGCTCCTGGGACCGTTATTTTTCGTCGATACTTTCCATCGCCTTGAAAGTCCCGCTCGAAAGACACACGTGACGCGATCGCGTTCCGAGAAGTTTTACCGAAACAGAAATATCATTTTTCTTCCTCGTATCTATATAGTTGTGCAAGTAAACGTTTTCACTAAACTTCACTAGAGTATACTAAATATACTAGAATTGTGTTTAACATCGTGTTCTACACAAGAAAGAGGGGATTATTCATTTCCAAGATCGGTTTCTTAAGTCGGTTATCTTATTGGTGGAAGCCTGTGGATGGCTTCCGTATGGTAAACCGTTCCTGTGGTAAATCTTCCTCTAGGGAAATCAGTGGTGTTTTCATAAAAAACTGTAACGATAGCGACCAAAATGTTAATATATTATGAAATGAAATACAACTAAAATTATATAGAGTTATATATAATTTAATTAAAAGGATATAATAAAAATTATATATAATTTAATTGAAAGCATATAATTAAAATTACATATAATTTAATTAAAAGCATATAATTAAAATATATTAACTCATGTCGTCAGCGTTGCTCTAGTTTAATATTTGATACTAACGCATAATATCTGATAATTATGAAAGAATTTCAAGAATTTCTATAATATTCTGTTTCGCCGTTATTTCTTCCATAGACCTACTTATCACACAGCCAAATTTAACATACCCAATTCACTACAATTTTGTAAAGTTTAATGAAATTGAAGTATTTATTACATTCTGATAAACTGTTTTCTTTCCGATTACGTAAAAGTTTCCTTTATATCTGAAATTTACATAACAAACATTGCGTAGACTATAATTTTTGACAAGAAATAAGTTAAATCTAATTGTTCTATCTTTTCTGTATTCCACAGTACGAAGGCGATACAATTCGAATAATTTCCTGTTCTAAAATCGACGTTTAAGGTACAACGATTTAATGATCTAATGTACTCGACTTAATTATACCCCAATGATCCATAAAATTTGCTAACTTTCCATCAAGCGTATACAGATAGGTGCACACGTAGAAAAATGTAAAATGCAAAAGCCAAGCCATAAAGCTGCATACTCTTCTTTCACATCTCATTTAAGTCCGGTCCAACGTAGCCAGCCTCTCTTCAGACAGCATCTAGGGCTCTTAATTGAAGTCTGGCCTTTCCTGAGTCTCGATTAACGATTACCATTGAGAACAGTGCTTCGTTGTTGGTCGCACGCCGCCTTTTCCACGAGTAACGCGCACCCTTTACAATCGTTTCTCAAACAAACACGCTTGAATCTACGTTTGAAACAATTCATTATGCGAGAACACACGAAGGGACTTAGAATTATATTTCTTAGGTTCTTTCATTATAACGGAGAGATATTATAGAGATTCATAGAATTATGTTTGCTAGGTGCTTCAGCTAGGATTACATTATTTTACAAATAAAATTACAAAGATTACAAATGTACAGAATCATATTTTCTATAAATACTTTGTTAAAATTATATTACAGATTTATAGAATTGTATTTTCTAGATTCTATGGCTAGAATTATATTAGAATCGTATTCTTACGAAACAACTGTATCCGATCGCAAATGACCCAATGGATGTAACACGAGTTAACTAGAAGTTCGAATATAGCGAAAAGTACATTTCTACTATTAAAAGAGCCTGGTAAATCAAAAGCCTGAATAATCGACGTTTTACTGTATCCAGAACACGAAGAATCCACGCGACGTTCCTTCCGCATGCCCTTGACAAACACCATGTATCACATTCGTTATACGGCACAAAGTACTTGGACTGGTCTGTCAGTAGTCGATAAAACGACGTAGATAAGAACAAAGTGCTCTGACTGACTGTTTTTAGCACCGCACTCCGGACAAAGCCGAAGAATGAGAAGCAAGAAACGATGCGATGGTGGTCCCTCAAGAGCGTGCTTTACGTTCAGAGGTGAACGACACGACGGAGAACGGGCTTTCCCGGGGTAATTTTGGAAATTCCCTGCACGTCACGTCCCTGTCCTTATTCGTGCTCGCGTTCACATGATATCGTACTAGTTTTATCGCGGTAATGAGAATCGCTTTTACGGATGTGCTTCATATAGGTCAGTTCTATCGTTGATCGTTAATAAAGTTGCTATAGAACGTTCTTTTGGTGTGTTTCGTCTTTCTGTATTTCAATTATGAAACTGGATGATAAGAAGGGTTACATTGTGAAAAAACTAAAACGATAGATCTTTAACCTTTTAAGAGAGTTCGTTAAATTATAGAAAAACGCGCTGACACGGAACACTTGTATATAGATATTCAATTTTTTTTAAGCCATACTGCGTATTATTTTGTAAAATTAATTTGTCAAGCTATATCGAAACGTAATTTCTGGACAAAAAAACTTTTATCTCTTCACGATTACCAAAATTGTACCTCCGGAAGTGGGCCGTGTCTGTTCAAAAGATATGCATATTATGGAAGATAAGCTCAAAATTCTAACTCGTACTTACATTACATATACAACATTTTAAAAAGCTATGTAACACTGTACAAGTGAAACTTGTATATTATCATTTAACAAATATGGATGAATAATATTACCAAAGGCAGTACTCGAGAAGTTAAAGTTCTTCTTCAGAAGAAACAGATCTATTATTGTCGTACCATTTTATCGTTGTCATACAAAATTATTTATTGTTGAACTTTTATAAATTTCTTCAATTAAATATTAATTCTTTTTTCTAAATCTTTAACAGTACGTAATATTAATAACAGTACGATATGGAACGATTTGTCACGAGATAAATGCACCCAAAGGATTAAGCCCCATTCTCAATTTGTAAGTGTTAATATCGTCTTTATCCGGCAATCATGTAATCGATCTCTCGTGACGCAGAATAACGATTCTTGCGAAACTGACGATTCATCCTCAAAGATGCTTAATCGCCTACTTTTCGCCAAGAATGATTCATTAACTTATATTCATCGGTACATAATTGCTACTTTCTAGGCAAAACTTGCAATTACATTAAAAATTTTAGCGAAATATCAAATTCGCTCACATTTCTGCTTGACTTTTGCGGAATTTCCTAATGTTTATCATCTAGGTTCAAATTTCTCAAGAATCGCTGATTCAGCAACGAGACAAGGCTCTTCAACGTTCTTATTACAATGGCTGGTATAGTTGTTAAATCCAAGTACAACATTTTGAATGATTTAGCAGAAAAGTGGCTCGTGATCACGCGAGGAGTAGTTCGATAATTGCAAGGTTGCTCGCCTGTAATGCACCGCACTCGAGCCTTTATTAATTCAATGTTCAAATAGTAAGAACAGCATTATTAGATGAAAACTTTAATTTGCTCGATAAAGTTCAATCTATCCTTTCGAACCGTACTCGAATTAAAAAAATTAGAGATATATATGTCGGAGATTCCAACCTTACTCAGACATATATATATTTTTCTGAAATTATGCTCAAATTAAATAAATAAAAAAATGATTCAATATTCGAAGGTATACGTAAATTAAGAAAACAAGAAAAGTATCCAACGTAGATACTTTCTGAATTGATGCTTCGATTAAGACGAAATAAGCAACTTTTACAATTACACTAAAATCGCAGAAAGTCAAAGTAAAAGATCTAATTAAAGATAAAAACTATACCTATTATACCTATCATCATCCCTCGGGAGTTGCAATTTTACTCTCCCTAGAGATAAAAGAAAGGAAAAAAAGAAGAAGATTAAGCAACTTCATCTGTACTCCATCTTCGCCATCTTCCTCAACTACTTACACAAAATGGCTACCCTTTTACTGCGCTAATTCGCCTGCCGCTTACATGTACACAAAGCCAAAGAACGGTCAGCGGGATAATGTTACGCACGCGCACGTCGTGAGGACGTTAAGGACGAAGGACGGAGAGTACGAGGAGGTCGGCAACGCGATCGTAAGGGGGGAAAAAAGGAACACGGGCGTAAAAGAAAACGCTCCGAGGGCAGAACGGTCCGTGAATTCCTGACCAGTGACGCAATCGTTCAGGCATTTCCGACTGGTTGCACTTCGGCGTTCTCCGATGAGAATACCTACATAATCGCGCGCATAATGCCGGGCTACGTGTGGACCTCCACACGCACATCTTTTCCCATCCATATCTTTCATCCTTTTAAACCGTTCCACTTTCCTCGGTTCATACTATTTCAACGACCTTCTCACGCGACACCGCGTTTTTCCACGCGAACAAAGAACGAGCTAATTAGTTTTAATGGGTTCCGTTGCGGTTTGGTCCGTTTGGCAGATTCTTCGATATAGAAATGTAGCTCTTTTCATTTCGTAATTTCGCTGAGTCATGCTGACTACGGGAATTTTATTTGAATTTTGAATTAACAATTTTGTACGGTGAGTTCTGTGATGGGTTTTAATAATTCGCAAATATGTATGAATTTATAATTTAAAATCCAAGTTTCGTGTGGTTGATCGGAATTCGTACAATTTATAAATTGTTCGAACATTTCATTTAATAGGAAAGTTCCACTTCGCTCTGTAATTAAATAAACGGCGACCCATTGAAAAAAACCTTCTTATATAAACAATTAACTAACAGTGAAAAATTAAACTTCCGTTTTATCTAACAAAACAAGCATTCACCCAAACATCCAAGTTCTACCCATTCAGATAGCAATGTTTAACTCCAAAACACATTAGCCCATAATGAACTACTCGGTATAGTACCGCATTTAAAGCACCCACGTCCTTTTTGTCGACGTCCAGCAAGACTTCGGACCGTCACGGTCATAATAGTTTCACGAAATTGGATACACTCTCGTCCCACGTATCAGCAGAGACCCAAAAGGGCTCGCTGGGTTCCATGACCTTTTAAACGAGACAGCGCCTTTTATAGGGGCGAGCATCACCCTGTGAATAGGTAGACCACTTTATCATACCATCAGATGGAAAGAAGACGAAGTCTTTTTGAATTATAACCAGCGTACGAAGCTTAGAGGCCGCCCTGATTCCTTCGTTTACCCGAGCATCACGAAGAATGCAGCTGTGAATAAGAAGACTTCGTTTCTTCTTTTATGCCAGCAAATCAATTTCAAGAAGGGTCACACGACAGATGGGTGCACGTGATATGTATCTACGCATGTTCTTTTTCACGTAATACGTATCTACACTGGCTCACGAAAGTATTTGAACTTTTGTGACCATATTGTATGTGATATACGAAACATTATGAAATTTCATTACCACTGCAAAGAGACACGACTGTCATTAAACTGGGAAGATTTCTACAAATTCATATTCTCCAGAATGTATTTATAGAAATAGAAGTTTGGTAGAAAATTGGTAAATCTACTGAATTATATATAAATTATATTCAATTATTATTTATAGTTATATTTTATAACTAAATTATATATTACTATACTATTATAAAAAGCACCATACTTTGGATATTTTATGTATTATTTCACATTATGAGCATTCTTCCTACTTCCACACTTTCAAATTTTAAATTTGCAACCAATCCGAAACTGTATGTAGAAATTACAAATATGTATTTATTGTAAACTTGTATATACGTATTTAGTAAAAAATTAATCTAAAGTATGAATAGCATTCTTTGATCAAATTGAATGTCGAGGCTTATTAACATAACGGATAATTGGCTGTTTAAATACCTTCGATAAACATCTTGCATTGGTTACAAACTTTATCAATGTAAACACGATAGTAATAGCAGCAATGAAATTTCAAAATGTTTCGTATAACACACATGATATATACGTTCATAAAAGATTTCTAGAAGAGTTCCATTATAATATCTTTTGTGAGCCTATACGTTCCTCGCGCGACAAAAACGACTCCGATGCGTATGTTAAATATTTTACGGAACAGACGGATCTTGATGTGGAAACAATGGACTATGAACGTAAATCTTTGAATCTTTTCGGACGATAGGACGATACGGTGCCAGTTCCTCGAAGGACAAACTGAATAGGGTTTGAAACTCGGGGAATATTAAATCAGAGTGACTAAGGTGGAGTTTGTCACGATGTTTGGAATGGAAAATAAGATAATGTAACGGTATTATTAAACGTGAAGCTTCTTCCTTCATACACGTCCACGAATGAGATACGAATCGCCCAGAAGTTGCACCGATGCGCTCCGTATATTAAAATACAGAGAAACGACATCAAAGTAAATTAAAATACAGCGAAGTAAATTTTTGAAAATCGTGTATGATCCTATTTCTATTACCACGCCATATCTTTGATAAACAATTGCCAATAAAAATTCCAAACAAAACAAAACTTCTCCTAATTACCAAAAAAATTACCACAAAAATTCTTTGCAGAAAGATTTCTTCAAAATAGAACATTCAAACTAAAATTCCATCGCAATTATGAGATTCTAAAAATCGACGTTGATCACTCAAAACATCTGCACTTTAGTCAGCTAATGCTCCCACTCATTAATCATCCTGCGTCAGAGGAAAAAGAAAACCGTTGGCGTGCGATGTAAAAAAGAAAACAGATACAACGTAAGAAACATCGAAATCGCCTCTAATCTATCGAAGATTTCGCAATCGAGGGGAAAAACCCGGGACAGGTAGATGGACGTCGAAGGTGGAGACGTTGAAATCGAAGAGATCCCCCATCCATTCGAGGCATTCTCAAGGGGAAAGTGTTAACGTATTGACGTCACTCATACGCAAGATATCTTTCCGTGGAATCGACCTCCTTTCGAGGTCGACTACACCGGATTACCGTCTCGCTATCCACGTGAACAAAAAAGTAATAAAAAAAAAAAAAAGAAAAGAAAAAGGAGGAAAAAAAAGATAATAAAAATCCACGATCATAGTATCGTGAAAATCATACGAAACCTACGAAGTTCGAGTTTCTAAGGCAGGTTCGAGCAATTTGCTTCTACAATACGCTGGATCTGTGTTGCGAAACCACGTTTTTGCTTGGCGCATTAAACGCGGTTTCGCAATGCAGACATTTCTTCCACGCGATTTCTTTTATCTGTTAATTTGAGCGAGGAAAAGAATCTGTCGATGGTTTTGTAATAATACAGTTGATTTGTTACGAATCTCTCTTCTTTTCCGACTCAATAGACCGCGTATGTTTACGTACGTTCGTAACATAATGATTGCAAATATATTTAGAGCAATGCAGTCTAAGTGGAGTTTCATGTTACTCACTAACCGCTTCACCTCGGATATTTTACATATTTGTTTTACGACATGCACGTTCTACAAATTTTTACACCTTTAAATTTTCTATAAATCTAGAAACATCCGCACTTACTGATCAGATTCGTATCAAGGAGACTATTCGACTATAGCATATTGTAGGAATAAAAATCGAAATCCAAATAAAGAAATTCTAAATAAATGACTCGAATGCTTAAACAACTATTAACCACTTGTTCGTACTAAATCACCCGTACAAGTTATTTTGAGCGAACTCGATTTCAACTAGATTACACCTCTTAACTGCATTGATGTTAAAACCAAACGATACCGGATTTGATCTGCCTGGTATTATTGTAGAGCGCAGTTGGATAATAATTCTCGGTAGCGCCAAGAGGTTGAACAACGAAACAGAAAAAGATGAAGGAAAGAAACGAAGAATATGGTTAGAATCGCCGCGACAGAAACGTAGCCGTATCACGTATTTACGAGAAATCGCGTCTCTAAACGTTTTTCCTGGTACCGGATGATGTCTTGCGGGAGCGATGCAGCATAATCGACATGTTTACGAGGCGTCGCGAATAATAATGGAGGGCGATCTCGCGTGTCGCGGCACTGGGAGCCAGGCACGCGACACGTGCGCGGATTTTCATTCATAAATCGCTGGTTAAACTACACGAGACCCCGATGACTCATCTCCGCGTATACGCGTCGCGGAACTGAGGTAAGCCGTCCGAAAATAAAAACCGACAACTTCCGCTTTTTGCGCATTTTCATGCAAATTCCTGTATGGGCGTTGCTTCGTCTCTTAATGAACGCCTCGACGATCATCAGACGTCCTTTTTCTCCTTCTCCGTAACAGCCGATGAACGAGGAAAGAATGAAGAACGCTGTAAGGATATAGTCGTTTAAGCCACTTTTCCTTTTCCCTTATCCTGTTTCATGTTACATTAAGTAGCTCTCATTTTACATTAACCGAGTTTCAATTCCTAAAGTTAAAACTTCGTTTAATTACCAATCAGATACATTATAGGTTGTGCGAAACAGAAAATCTACCTTTGCCGCTGAAATACAGAGCACACGATGTTCCAGACCCTTGAATGATTTTGATTACGAATAACCATCATCTGCCGTTTGCCAATATTCCCACTAGTATTGGAGACTATTTGTTAAAAATGTGTTAAAGAATTTTTAGATTGAAGCTACTGTACAACGAATTAAAATTTATTTAAACCAAACGACTTCTACAAAGCACATTCAACCATTTTCTTATCGATAAGGAAATCCAAATTTTATCTAATAAAAAATTACAAAAAAAGAAATAATAGTCGTGAAGAGATAAGAGCTATCTTTTCATAGTACTCGATAGCTTTCTCTGTGATAATGCTTAGATAACGTATCGTGTGTATCTGACGAAGAACTACAACGCTGAGAACAAACGTCTTAGTTGCGAGGCTAAGAGACAGGATGACACCTCTTGCCTTATGACCCGTTTATATTGCTCTCGCTAAACTTAACCCTGCCTTCGTTTAACTAAACCCTCTAATTGGTGGGTTAACGAGCGTTAACTCCGGGCTTCCTGTCAGATTTAACTGTTTTCCTTCGGTATCATGTGCACAAAGAATGCTAAAATTTTATCGGTGGGGATGAGGCTTTTCTTCCAAGACAATCCACTTAGGTTCAATGACACAATCGAATAGATGTAACAGGTTTGAGAGAAAGAGTCAGAATTGTATACGCGATACAATAGCATTCTGTGCGAATTTCTAAATTATTGCGTAGGTATTTGAATGAATAAGATAATTATTCTAATGGGTGTTTCCTTGATAATTTATTTCATGCGATAAGAATAATGTGTTGTCTAACGAAGATCGTTCGAAATATTGCTTCACAATTAATAAAATAACCTCACAATCTGTTTTTTCGAAACTAAGCTTATTGTGGTATAAGTAAAGGTGTGCCGAATGTTTCCTTAAAGATATTTTTGGCTAATAGTTTAGGCACGATTCCTAGGAACAGATAAAGGATTCTAGCGACAACATATAGTTACTCATGACTCAAAAGTACCTCAAATACACTTCAAATAATTGCTCGTAATAAACGCTTCTATGGCCTTCGTCTATTATCTAAATGAGAATCTCATTACGGTAAACACACGACCTATACCAAAGTTTGGAATTTATTTTTCCTAATTTTACCAATAATTATTAGACTTAAATCAAATTTTCCGTAAATACTGTCTTTTTAATAAACGATACATATTAACAATAGTTCATTAGAAATCAAAATCCCTCAAAATCTAAAGATTATTGACTAAGTTGCGAAAGAAAAAATATTCTCATTGCTAAATATGTAGTTGAATAATTAATGTTTTACTTTATTACTTTGAAAAATAAAATATAAAATTTAGGCAAAAATAAAACAAATATTATACATATATTTTGAGAATAAAAGAGAAATATTTTCGAGTAACCGATAAATAATTTGTTTTGAAAAACAAAAATTGTAGGTACGTGTATTCTGAGAAGCGAAAGTTTCTTAGTAACCTAAAAATTCGACAGGTGAGACGATCAAGGGTTTCAGGGGATAACGACACTTCTTAGAAATTTTGAGCAAAATGTCATTATCAGCACGCCCACACTTATCGGATTAATTTTGCACTAACATCGTACAACGCTGTCCACTTCTGTACTTAATTTTTAATTACCATTTCGTTCCTACCTTCAACGTTTAAATTTTGCTTCCTAACTTTGCCGTTTTTTGTTCGAAAAAGATAATTCACAATATAACACTCAATGTGTTAAACAAATAATGACAATAAATTTCTTCCGATAATAACGAAGGTAAAATTACTACTGTGAATGGCAACTAAGTTCAGGGATAACTCTAGTTCGACAAAATCGATTGACCTTTGACCGTGACATTTGACCAAACGTACACACAATCGATGCTCGTACTACCATAAAACATATTCGAGTGTTTCCCACGTTTTATTTATGTGAAACGTTTCTGATTATAACAATAGTATTTACTAGAACTTTACTAGAGATTTAAAACAAACGAAAAAAGCAATTTTTTTGGGAATTGGTTTAAATTAACAAGGTTGAAATAGAACATGATATTAGCAAGTAAATGTTGTAATAACGTAAAACTAATCCAATTTCGAGACTATCAGGCTAAATATAATACAAATGCTATAGTAAATACTTTTTGCAGTCACTGTATATATATCAAATACTGCAAAAAAGAGATTAAGACGGAATTTCGAATCATGATATTATTCTTATTGTTAGCAATTGTGACACTTCCATCCTGGTACGTAGATAGCGACCTTTGAAATGTATCACTCTTCTACCAAACCAACGATTCAATCTTTTATACGTATAACAAAACATTTATAAAAAAAAATAAATGATTAATATAAAATAATTTCTCTTACTGTAAATGCATCCAATTTGTTAGATTGCCACGGGTCACATAGATTAGAATTCGGCGGATACATGGAAAACATGGTGTAATTGTGATCTTCGATAATGGTGTCGTCAAAGCCTGCGCTCGGTACACGTTGCGTCATCTGTGAGCGCGTTTCGCTTTCAAAACTTCACTACGGGAAAAAAAGGAAGAGTCGCCGGTTCCGACTCTAAAAAAATTACACCTCTACAAGAAGTACGCGTTCAACGTGAGGCAAGAACACTAACTAATGGTCACCTTCTTTCTGTTCACCGATATCACGTTCTGTTCAAAGTACCACTAAACGTTTGTTGAAGAATGACACGTACGAATGCTCGCCGGTTGTCTTTTCGTCACTGTCACGTACAAGTTCAATCACGCAATACCGGATTTGCTATGTATTGAAACCTACTAGCGCGTGTTGCTTACGTATCTCAACTGAGCCCGCCAGTGTAACTTGGAAACTATATAGAAAGAGAGCCGCTCGATCCCCCACCAATCAGCGTCGAGCAACCACCGCGTGACGTCATCGCCATCTTGATTGCTGATTCGTGCGATAGCGCGCGACCAATCAACGTGTTCGTCTACACCGAGGCTTCCTATCGCGACGATTTCCACGGAATCAGGGAACGCACCACTGAGAACTAGAACCCCTTTTCCAGGTAATTACGTGAGCTCGTTAACTTGCATAATTTCGAGAAACGAATAGTCGAACAGAAAGATTTTCGTCTTACTTAATGGCTTACATCCTTACATTACATACCCTGCTTTATGTTTATCGTATGTATTAAGACAGCTTAAAGTAGTATTTCAAAATGTCTTAACAAGTTGCTGCGTTACGATATTTCGAGCGGCCCGTGCATGCGCTTTGAACTACATTTAATTGTATGATGGATTTAAAATATTGAAATGTTTGAAAGTAGTGATATTCTAATGTAATATATTTATCTTTTGATCCTTAATTATATGTCAGAAATACGTATAAATGTATCGTATGCGTGCATCTGTTTCCCTATATAACATGCTTTTTATAGAAATACCTAAGTAACATGTATATATTACCATTACAAAGATGAACCGTAATCTGCACTACGAATCAGACATAACAAGGTAACGAGTTGATACATTAGTAAATAAGATACGCGCATAAATAGTTAAAAACGATAATTACCGCAGTTTTCTCACTTTCAGAAACGACATTGCGAAGAATATGCGAAGTGTAACAGCTCGACACAATGTATGACAGCGGCGGAAATATGTCAAGGAATTACTCAGGGGGGATTTGCTCCGTAACTATATTGTAAGTACAACAAGCTCAAGGCTCGACTTTTCGCAGTTGCTATTTCTCCTTGTTTTTACACGTTTAACATATTACGACGTAATACATCAATTTCTTATCCCAAATACATGGTTTTATTATAGTTCCAGATTCGAGAATCGCAGAATAACAAAAATTGGTAAACTTATCGCGACGTTGAGTGGTCGTCACTTATGCGAGATCGTTTGTCACACGCGCTACTTCGTTTCTTACTATTTCGGTACCGGGAATTCCCTCGTGCATGCACGGTTCTTTGTTCTTATTTCGATATACGTATATTCGTTACAAACACACGTACAACGAACTCGGCTCAAACTGCGTCGGTTCGGAGCAACGTTCAACGTACGTGTGAACGCACTTTGTACACGAATTAAAAAGAGAAAACAGTAGTACACGTGGCCAGAGCTACCGTGTGCAAGATGCATGGGAAAAAGGCTATAAATATTATCGCAAAAACATGCCGCGTTCGAGTTAGACGCTCATAAAATTTGTTTATTACTGTATTTTTCTTCTTTTTGGAAATTTATCTGGTAAACTTAGACTCTTTTCTTTTATGTTATCTTATACGAATCATAACTTGAGAAATGTTATTTCTAAAATACTTATTTAATAAAAAAGAAAAAATGAAAATCTTCTTCTAGAACGTAGCTACAGGTCTAGTTTTATCTTTTCGAAACCTGTTACATTCTCCATTACAGATGTCAAAAAATAAAAAAACGTTCAGTTTTAAAATAAGAATAAATGGTTACCAATCTTCACGCGTTTCGTAACCTTTCTGCAAATTCCGTGTATAAATAAGAATGCTATTGGTATTGTCGTTCGAATAGGTATGTCTCGAACTAAGCTCCATGAAGCAGACATTGTGATTTATGATCATGTATTGCGCCTTTAAGAAGTAGTCCCACGTGCGACAGTTTAACAGGGCGAAAGTAGCCCTTTGACCAGCTGAGGACGTAAAACCATTATCGATTCCTTAAGGCGTATCGTCGGTATATACAAATCCTAATAGATATATGACTGCTGTGGTGAAAAGTTTTCCAGGCAAAAGGCGCAGTGTGTCAACAAAGTGTGATTCATAGACATACGAGTTGCTTATAAAGAACGTTAAAATAGTCTTTTAATTGTTTCCAGGTCCTCACTCCATCGAAAAAAACAATTTTTATGAAGACATCGTAAACCACCTACTACAATAGGACTAATCTAACTAATTCTAGATGAATGTCATTTTAATGGAATTAGCTTTATTTATCGCAGGTGGAAATTCTTTGATGTTGAATTGTCCCTTGTAGACCACCTCTGATAAAAGCGTTCGAGGTAAACAGAAAATCAAATAAAAATGAATTTAAGATCATTTTTTTATCTGGTCTTCACATCACATTAAACCTACCTAAGTGGAATCTATATATTTTTATTAATTTTTAATTTTTTAATTACACAGGCTTCTGATTAGTACACAACCTGGTTAACAGATTAAAGACAATTCTCGGTGAATCGTGTCAATCACGTAGTAAGAAGAATCGATGACCTCGCTTACGGCAACGTTTACCATCGACGACACAAAGGAGTAGAAAACCGAAGATCGACGTCGCGAATGGATCGCGGCTTTGTTCTCCCGGCGAACAAAGAGACATTTTAATGAGCACGCGGCCGAAGCAGCGGGGTTAATCGAATGTTTGTGGGTAAACCTAAAGATCGGCGCAAGCTGCACGCGTGGCATAACAATAGTCACCGAAAATCATACGAGGGAAAGGCGGAAGCCTTGATCGGCCTTTGTATGGGGAAAACTCGTTGTGCTCAAAACACAAGACAACGACGGTATTTTGAATATTTAAGGGAACAAAGAGGAATAGGCAATCAGAAACACCGCCATGAATCAGTCGATTCTTCGTCTTCTTCTTCTTCTTATATACGTGTCAAAGGATCCGCATGCTTTTACTCTAGCCACGGATAAAACACGAACGCCGAGCATTCTCTATCGGGAATAAAAGGAGATACAATGGACGGGGGAAACACCAGGAAACAAGATTATGCCTCCGTGACTTTGCTGCCGATCAAATGCTTACCGATTCCCGCGCATCACGTTCCACCGACTAATCGAAAGCTTTGAGTTCTAAGAATACTTGGATGCGTTCGTAGCAGATAATCCTTTGGACGAGGATATTTCACCGTTTTATGGCTTCTTTTGAAGGAAATTTTAATCGACGATTTGTCGATAAACAGCTCTTCAAAGAAAATTGAAAAATCTTCCATTATGAAGTAAATATTTAAAAATAAGGATTTAATATGTAGAAAAAGATTACGTATATGGATAGTGATACGGTGACAGTGTTCTACTAGCTGAGCTTATCTAGGCCATTGACAGATATGTACATACTTACTTTCTCCCTAAGACTACTGCCCGAAAAATGGTCGCCGCCCATGGGCTAGCCTGACAAATCTGACCTTCTTTGATCTCGAACAATACGTAACAGCAAGGAATAAAAGATAAATCCTACGAGCCCTGATTAAAACACGAGTTTCTCTCGTCTTAATCACAATACTCTATAAATTGTACAGATTTTTTTTCTCCTACCTAATATTTCAACATGGCCGCCATGTATGTCGACCTTTTACGGAACAACGCAGGAAGCCTTTTTCCCCGAACTCAGTAAACGGAATTATATTTCATACGTTGTAGCGCAAAGTTTCCTTGGTAGAGCTCGCAAATGTCTCTCCGGAATGACTATTTGCATTTTATCGGTCGATTTCACCGTCTGAACCCTATCGCTAATGGCGACAGAGATAATTAGGTGACAACAGCTGGCAGCTCGGTCGGCTATCTGTTCATAATATTAATGCTGCGCAATATACACTACGATCTATAGTTGTTCTTTTACATGTGTTTGGGATCGGCGTTCACGTGTTTGTGCATGTCGATGCAGTAGCGCGTGTTTTTAAATGACCGCGCGCTATCACAACCCGAGCGTGTACGGGTTTCTTTATAAAACAGCTGTTGGGGACAACAGAAGCCATGCCAGTGGAAATGCTAGATCAATACCATCGTCTACCACAGAATTTATACGTAGGGTGAAACGGGGAACTGGACGAGGGCGCGCGTCCAACCCTCGACGAAAGTCAGGGACATGAAATATATTACGATCTTTTTATTTAAGGATTATATCGTATCGCTACCTTGCCTTATTATATATATATTTTTCCGCATTATACCTTGCTTTTCTTGTTTACATGAATGTTTTATGTAACATGGAAAACGCGCGTAATTTTTATACGCGCCTCTATTGCCAAGAGTGACGCAAGGGAAAGAAAATGGAAATTAACGTAATCGTTCGTGCCTATAAAAGTATTCTACGTCAATGTATTCGTACTGTTTCATGCTGGAACCTGTTTTACTCGGCGTAGAATAAGAATTAGTCGATCTAGTTAATTTTATGTTTAACTAAAAACACAATTTTTTTTTTTATAAAAGAATTAATACTGCTTTGCTATGGTGATATGTAATATTATGATGATATTTGTAATTTTTGGACTGAAATAGTGCGAAAATTACTTTATTCTATAATTGTGACTTCTTTAAAATAACTACATATCAATAGAAAAGAAAAAAGACTATGATTTTGTTCAGACAAACAATTCAGTTACGCTCCCGTATTGCAATAGCAGCCATTCATTTGTAGAGATCAGTGAATGGACGACAATATATAAGACAACATTTCATTGGCTAATTCTATAGTAACTCGGAAGTTTATTGGCGATACTTACACACGTAGCGTGTGCCTTAAATGGGTACCTAGCCAGCTGGGAGAAGAACGAAAGCTGTTTATCTGAATATGCACATCTTGCTGAATGGACATAAAAATTGCTATTATTGTCGTGTACGAATATCATTTGTGTTCTATTTACGAGACGATTCTTATCGCTATTGCAAACTAGCGAACGGAAATTACGAAAATTGAAAATCATGTTTTTACGTTGAACAGTTTATATAGCGATGACGCCACGCGATTTATAAATTTAGATCTCGGTGTGTGTACCAAGTGTACCATCTTCGTGTGACGGGACGGCTATAGCACCGTTCAGAGATTGTAAAGTACGTTCCTAATTAATCGAGAATTTTTATCAGCCGATGGTACCATATGAGTTTGCTTTCTTATCTTTAATTTTCAATCGAATCTATCAAGGAAACAATCAATCTTTGGAAATCGAAAGAGGTACACAGATAATACAGAAGTATTCCGCTTATGCTTTGATTTCCAACGAATCAATTGCTTCCGCGAAATCGGCGAATTCATCGTGTTTACAATACTCAAAATACCTACATGCGATAATTTTTTTCCGAGATCGTCAGGTTTCGACAGGACACGCGAACGTGTTTTTCAGAAAAGTTAACAAGGCCGTTTCCTCCATAGGTTACGGGTCTATCGCCAACAATCAGCTAAATTATTTTGAATAATGCTTAATCATTCGAGGAAGTCACTATGTTACATAATGTGTTTGCTACACTTTTATTCGCTATGTTGTTACTATTCAACTATATAACTTATTTCAAAGAAATTCGTCGTTCGACCAATCACGTGAACGCTGTTTATCAGACATACGTAAGTACGAGCGCGCGTACACATAAGCGTACACCTTAAGCATTGCATAAGTTGCCATATTTACGCGGAGAAATCTACTTCTTTTAACATTTTCTAGCTATGTAGAAAGGAGAGTATTTAACCGGTACTTACGTTGCTAGGTAGTATGGTCGAATTCGCGATGCTGGCGAGAAAATCATGGCTGACGCGGGAGCTTTGTGACGTCCCGCTGTCGCTGGACACGCTCGAGCTGTCGTAAAGCACGTCCGACACGTCGAGCTTCATATTTACGTCGTCGATGCGCAACGGGTTTTACCTGGTCGTATTTCCTTAGTGCGAAAGGAAAAGTCGACGATTGGGTTCGCGGCGGTTTTATAACCTCTATTATAAAAGGATCTATTCTCTTGATCGTCTGTAGGGATGCTCAAGATCCTCGTTACGGAGAACTCGAAAGCAGCACACACGGATCGCAGGTTCCTTTGCCCGAAACTGTGTGAAACTGCGCGCGATGACTCATACCGTGGGGGAATACCTCGAGCTTCGCGCACGTTCAATCCTTAGCTCAACGATCTGCCTGGACACGCTCTTTCTTTACACGCCGAGGCTCCACGAACAAGTATGACGTCACTAGCTATTCCCAGGCTACCAATAGCGACGTTCGCCGCGCCACGTTCGCGATGCTCGTGCCAGGGCCGACGCTACTCGTGCTATCAATGGGATCTGCTTGCCAGGGTACTGTTTATGCAAACAGTGTTTTGCTTGGTTTTACTACTGTAACCTTACTGGCGATAAATTAGAACTCTATTTGGTCGGTTATCGATGGAAATACATTTCTAGAAAATTTTAAGTATTTCCTTTTTTTTCGTAATAAACGAAAATTAATTGCAGTAGTAAATTGAGAAGTTATAAGTTGTAGATTATAGGTTTCTTCTTACATTTTTATAATTTTTCGTCAAATAATTTGTAGCTTGTAAAATTCACTTATTAAACTTCATTTTTTCCCTTACCAAATTTATAACGTAAAATATCAGTAATAATATTAACTCAATTGTGCAATTGGATTCAGAACCTCGTTTCGAGGAATTAATTTTATGGATTGGTGGTCAGATAAGAATGGCCAGTTAAGATTCCACTAATCTACATGCTAATTGGTATAAGATAACGAATCATTTATCAAACAAAATATTGGAACATTAGACTACAAAATTTTCATCTGATATTGAAAACTTCAAGCTTACATATATTTATAAAAAGGATAAATATAATTGATATTCAAGAATGTGGAGATAGAACATTACTAAGATTTTTTCCAATCTCTCGCTTATGATTATCGTTTAGTCATATTCTAAGAATCTTTCAAACGACGTACAAAACGTGTTTAACTAACAACGCTTATTATCATCCCTGTACCTTTCATACGATAATTATTCTGCAATTGTTTCATCCCTGACTGACTTGAGATACTATTGCAATGTCATTCTGACGCTTATCTTCTGTTATTGGCAATACGTGTGGATGATATTGCGCAATTGATAGTGTCATTGGAGCGGAATTTTCCGAGCAAACGAAATAGTAGCGAGTACCGAATGCCAGAATCTATAGGATGTTGATTTTGTAGGTACTGTTTCCAAAGTATGCAGTAGCGTCACTTGGCGACGAAAATTTCAAACGAGCGGTACGCTTCGTTTCCAAGAATCGTCGATGACTCATATGGCGGCTCGTGTAGGCGGTGAACGGGGTAGCCGGAACATATCGAACAAGACGCATGACTCACCAAACTAATATGTCGGATATTCGTGTCTTAACCTGCTCCCTCTGGATGGCTAGACGTTCCACGACCTGCGGTTTCCTCCGCTTTGAAGCATGCAGGTGCCACCTGTATAACTTAGTGCCCAAGATAAACGAGGAAGCTAGATCACTTACTAGTCTCTCGTTCTCTACCTTGTTATTAGCCTTATGCATAATCAACCGTGAACTGCGACACAAGGTGTCAGCCAGATCAAAAAGATGGATAAACGATTTCTTCCTTCGCATCTAAACATCCAGTGCGTATGATAGTAAGGAAGGGATTATGCTAATTCGACATGCGATAATTTTGCATTTGTGCATGGTACACGTAAATGAGAGATTTAGGAAATTAAAATAAAGATGTGTTCTTCAAATGAATCTACTACTATTACTTAATAATAATGGATTACTAATTAATAATAAAATAAAGGGATTTCAATGGATTTGAAATTTATAAATTCAACTAAAATCTTCTAAATATTACATGGGATTTTTTAGATATCTTACATTTTCAATTATCTTTCAATTTCCCAATCCATAAACGTCTGCACTCTAATTATCTCCATCATGACAATACAGAACATTAAAAGCTTTAATTAAAGACTGTCTATCAGCCTACGAATTTACTTACCCTTTTTCATGTTCGCTGATAACATTTTACATAATCGTTATTTTTAACCAAATCAGGTCCATTTACTGAGCACGGCGTTATGCCTGAAAGATATGTCTCATTACGGGCATGAGGCGTAAGGGGCTGACATTCACCTGCTTAGCTTCACACCATGATGAAATTCGAATAGACAGGCGGTCGTCGTCCTTGAGCTAACTTCTGCCTATAGCCAAGGCCTCGACGTAGCGGCCACATTTGAAACGTTACCCGATTGGAAAAATTACGACGCCATGGAATGTCATTGCCGTTTCGTAAATCGGTGCCGCGGGAGCAATCTGCCTCACATGTGCTCGAAGAATACACGGAGAATCGTTGTTTTGCCTGTTTCACGTTCGCTTGGTTTTCTCGGTTAACATGTAGGTTAAGCCTTGTTCGTGGCGTTTTCGAGGTTAACAAATCACGCATCGATCTTCCTTGTAAAAACGACGAGAAGAACGCATCTGTCGTACCAGATATGCATATATCGTGAAGAGTTCTTGATATTAACACATGCGCAATTAGAAATTGACAAGGCGATTTTCCACCGTTACAAACGGTTGAAATATTCTCCTTTATCTTATCTGGATATATAACGCGGATAAAAAAGCAGCTATTTTGGTAGGAACTAATAATAGCGATTACTAGTCAGCGAATTTAAAAACACATACTCAGAACATTTCTTTTATTATTCTGTTTGCCCGTTTCATTTAACGTGCATGATCTATCAATACATTTTATTGACTAATTTTTCTTAATTTTTCTCATCCATCAATTTTGACATGATAATAGACGCTGTATGTACTCACGAATAGACGATTAACGATAAGTTATCAATCAGGTATAATCTTCAGAGATTTAATAGCGTACAGAGTATCGAGCACTGTTCTTGCAACGAAATACGCCAAAAGCGAAATCGAGTCGTCACACGTGCATTTGCTTGTTAGTCGCTGCGTATTCTTTCCATAAACACACAGACAAAGTCTCCTGAGATAACGTCACTGCTGACATCGCGAACTTTTCTGAAACAAAGAAGGAAAGGCTTAACTCGTGAAAATGTGATCAGGCAATTTACGAACAATACAACTAGAGATTGAGGAATCGAGCACGTTTGGACTCCGCTCTCGGTCGCAGCTGGCAAGTTCGAAGCATAGCCGTGGAAGTTGCACGAAATGAGTCAATACCCGCTCCCGTTGCCTCTTGCAAAACGCACGTGCGTTTCGGTTCGCTTGCGCTGTTTGCAAACGTTCGAGATAAAACGCGCCGGACAAGAGGATACATGTCGCGCGCCTATAAACACGTCTGTTAATAAATTTGGCACGATGGCCGCGCAAACAAAGCGATTATATGCAACTTTCGTGCTACATACATAAGTACGTGTGCATAATGTCAATCAATCGGATTTTCATAGCAATAACTGTATGCAGATATGCAGAGTATCGTTGTTTTGTATCCTTTTTGAGGTTATAAGAACAAGGAGGCGAATGTTTTCCGAGAGTACGTAACAGTTTTTGTTACTAGCTTACTGCAACGGACAGGAAGTCAAAGTTGAAATTATTCTATCGCAGTTCGGTATTTATCCTCTTTTGTGCTTGCCAAGGTTAACGACTAGAAGGAAGGCAATGCAGCAGCTGATAGAAAAACGGAACAAAGGCATTGTTTTTGCCTGAGAAACTGATTTCGTTCGAAGCATCGACAAAAATGTAAATTCCCAAGGTTGTTATGATTGCATTAACTAAATCATGTTCATTTCGTTTATGTAAACAGATATAAAATGTAAGCTTTAATATATATTAATATCGATTTAATGTTAATTAAAATTGATCCATGATCGATTGACGAAATGTTAAATTGATTGGTTTTTACATTTGAGAATGGTCATGACTATAAGATATTAAACTTTCGAACGAAAGGTTTGAACCTTTGCTTGGGTCGTTAAATGAAACAATTTAGTGCATCTGCGGTCAACAGTTTTTAAAGTGGCAGACGGACGGTGTTTGTGCGCGTAGCATTGTAGGCAACGACGCGTGGGCGTAAACAGTCGGGCGCCAGCACGGAATTATAAATTTTAAGAAGGCGAGTTTAAATTTCGTTAATCTCTTTTGGTATTCATACGCGGCGAACAGAGAGAAACAATGTGCATGACTTTTTGTATATACCCGCCGAGCTGTCTAGCCTAACAAACTATTGTATGCAAAACAGTAGAATCTCGGCAATAATATTCCCATCCTTAAAATGCTTTGTTCGCGCCATAACTTCACTGAGGGAATGAAAACGAGAATTTTTGTTCGCGGTTAAATATTGAATTCTATATATTGGTTACACGACAAGAATAGATATAACTGCGTGTTAACTTACAATAATGCATATTTTTTCATTCTTTCAATGATATTTACAATTCAATACAATTCCTCAAGGAAACAATAATGCATTAATAATTGTTTATCGTAAGTAATAAGAAAGACAAAAGTCGAGGTACGTACTTGCAGTTCTATATGATATGGCAAAGCATCGTTTTAAAATAGTGAAAAAGAGATTTCGGATCGTGTTATATGTATGTTATGATTATCATTGCAATTAGTCATATCACTATCAAGAATGAGTAAGATTTAAGCATGCAGGAAATGTTTGGTAAACTGCTTTGTGTATGAATAGTCCTGTGAAAGATACTGACGCGTAAATGCTATGAGATAAGAAGTAGTTTAACATGCGCTACATTGTGATTTCTATTTTTCTAAGTTGCTCAGATAAACGTGAAATTTAAAAGCAGCCGCGATAATATCGGCCTGACTTTGATATTTAGGCTTACACATGCATGTAATCGATCAAATGTTTGTCATGTCCCGGTTATTACTAATAATTTTCTCCTATTCATGACATAGTGAAAGTATACAATAGGTTAAAAACCCGAATTTGATACGGTACATTAAGTCTTATACATTTATCATTTGTTGCGAAATTCAATCGAATAACCCTACTTTCTTCTTAAGAAAATCAGGTAGAAGTAGATTTTATAAAACAAATTTTCTTACCTTAGAAGAATCAGAGAAAACTTATTCACTTTTTGAAAAAATCAATCACAGTATATTTAATCAAATGTATTTAAAAATGCATTAACGACATAAGAAAATGGTACATACATATTTTGCTAAAAAAAAGACACTAAACCATTTTCAGTTTTCATTTTAAACGTCAATATCATACTCAATCGACTAAGCAGATCCCACCTCGACAATCGAATACCACAAATCACCAGTAGAGGTGCTAAGCTCGAGCTGTCGATATAAGAAGCGTTCTTACCGATCTACAGATATTTCTGCGCACATGAGATTCGTGGAAAATATCACGAGATGGCGCTGTAGTTACTCCGGTAGCAGACATGATCGGCCAAGACGCTCGTCAACAATCGATGACAGTCTGGGCCGGGAGTACTGAAGTGTCTGTAATTGCATTTTAACCGGAAAAACTTTCTTCTTTCGCGCAGTGTCATCGTTAATCGACGATAATCTTGGCGTATTTTGCATCGTGAGACGTGCGTGTTGGGCGTTTGCGTCGCCAGTGAATCGATCGCGGTGTAGTCGTTTGTTTCACGCGACATAGGAAACTCGGGGTCCGCGAAGAGTGAGATAGCAGAAGACGGCGACGAAATATCACGAAACAATCGGTGTCGCGCACGCGGTTACGTTCCTGTTACTTTTTTTCGCATCAAGCCGGCTCTATGCTGTCACGTATACTTAAACTTCCCTCGTGATCAGTCGTGGAGTTTTTCCGCGTTTTACGCCATCGTAATCCGTTCCGGTAGCAGTAGTAGTTTCCCGCACTATCGAACAAGGTGCGAACACACAAAGCTGTACACACGAGGGCTACGTTGAGCGGTTTCGAGAAAGCAACGACGTGCTGGTCTACTGACATCATCGACCGGATGGCAGATCACGGGAAAATGTAAGTGGTCATTGTCTCATAATTAATACGTTCAATCGATCTCTCGTCTCTTCTAACGCAGTATGTATATAACATAACCGCGTTCGATTGTCTGTTATATACACACATGTATGAGAGAGTCCCTCAACGAAGAAGAATAGTCGCCGTAACGGTTTGAAAACGTTCTCCACAACCTTGCACTTGAATGTTATTCTAGTTCTTTTTTACTTTCGTTCTCGTTGACATTATCGGGCCATTGTGATTTCCCCTAACAAAGAGTAAACGCGTTATTTTGGTCGGATTTATTGTTTTGATACCTCGATCGTGAACACGAGTAGGAGAGGGAGAGAGATAGAAACTATATAGATAATGATGCTCCATCGTTTTCCTGAAACGTCGTGACCTTGCCAGTTAACGTTTTAAAGATTCTCTCGCTTTGACTGCCAAATGAGGGCCTCTTGCTCGCGACAAGTACCTTCAGCCTTCAGCCACAGCGTGCTTCTACTCTCTTGTTCACGAAAGACAGACTTTGATCGTTCTTTAGACATTACGGGTTCTACTATCTCGTATTATTCGTGTAGCTGTGTGTAACGAGCGGTAAATTATGGATACCCGCGCGTCTCCACTTGGACATACGGAGACACGTATATCTATATCGTTTTCATGAATATATGCGACCTAAACGAACTATATGCGGACCAAATGGAAGCACATGTACATATTTATTTATGACTCGTTTACAAGTTATCCATATTGATCAACTTCATAAATTAAAAATTAGAGAAAGACGACGTTACAAACATTTTTTCTAAAAATGTACCTTAGAGAATTCGCTATTAATTATGCTAACTTATTAAGAAAAATAAACTTACTGGGTAAAGCCATTTTGACTTTCTCAAAAGCGAGGCCTTAAACGAAAATGCTTTATTCTATATTTTCACATGATGGAATGTAGAATAATCTCCTGTCTATTCTTGTCCAATTGAGTCTAGGCAAATTTGGTTTTTCTCTCAGATCTTTTTTGAAAATAGAGCCTCTAATGTAACTTTATTACTCTTGATTTTCGTCTTAATTTCAATTGTACCAAGAATTGAGGAGCACGGTCTGTATATAGAAGAACGTGTGTAGGTGTTATTGGCACGACACAGTAGTGGCATCTGACCCGCGATGAAGGTGAATTACGGCATAGCGCGATTAACGACCAACGATGGTTTCTCTTGATAAGGGGCGGGTCATAAATTTCTGCCGAGGCTTGTAGATCAATTGACGCTTGCCACTTTGCGAACCAAAGGAGGCGAACTCAGGGAACGGTTCACTGCGCACTCTGCCAGCCATTTCACTGTTCTCTCCTAGGCTGTTGTCGTGTTTCTGGGATTGTATTATTCCGCTTTAGACGTCGAGACCCTTCGTTGCCTCGACCGGTCGATATTTGGTCACGTTACACGAAACTCAGCCCATTCGTTTTTGTGCTCGCACAAAACGATTGGTCGTATTATTCGGTGCATTATACTGTTGTTAGTTTTTATTTTTCTTCTTTATTGCGTACTTCGTGGTTGGACAATTGCGCAACTATTGATTCGCTTTGGGTGGCAAAAAATTTCTCTAGTCTCGAAATTTTAGTTCAGTGTTGCGGATAGAGAAAGAGACAAATGTTTGACTGTCATCGATAGACGCACAGCTGAATTTTTCGAGGTTAGACGGGAGTCATTTCGCTTCATTTAACGCGCGCGCAACTGACAACGCTCTTATGATAAAACAGCGATTTCTTGCAGCGTTGAAAATGTTTATCTGGATTTCAGTAGTTTTTGCTGGTCTCTTAAAATAGTTCGACGATTTCTAAAGATGTTACGCGGAACACTTTGAATTTTCGATGGTTATGGTTAAGCCCGTTATATAAGTTTGCATACGAAAAGAGGAACTTGGCTTTTTCTCCGAACTATTTCATAAACAATTTCTAAAACCTTAAGTTGTACTATTTGTATGATTTTAATTTTATCGAAAAAATTGTTTCGGGACAAAATGTTTGAGATTATCGTGATTTCAAGGGCATCACAGACGTCGAATCTGTACCTACAGGATATTTAATAGATTTATAAAGAATTTTTTGATTTTATTGTTACGATTTTTTAGAGAAGAAATGTTATCTCGAAGAACCAAAGGTGTTCTTTACACAGACCATTACACCTTTTTCTTATTATATGAAATGTTAGACGCTTTTGAAATAGCTTCTATAATCTCGTGGCGCCATAAACGTGTTGCGAAATGAGATCTGGCAGGTCAGTTTGCTGGATTGAAGATCATGCTGCCATGTTAATTTTAAACCGTGCATCGTTGAATTTTGGTATAAACAACTATCCTACTATACTATGAAAGGAAATATCTTTTTTCTATCGATTTTTATTTACTATTTTAATTTTTTATTTCAATTTTATTAATTCAAGTTTTTAACACAAAAATGTTAATGTATCATATTACTCATCGTCGGGAGAAGTATTTTGTTGGGAGAAGATCTACTTTACTTCTTCGCTCATAGATAAATTATGATATTATCATGGCACATGATACATGATACGTGTTACATTGAAAGCTTAATATGTGATAAGTTTGACTAGTGATCAATGTTGCTGCCGTAAGACCATAGAGAAACGAAGCACACATAAAGTGTCTACTATATTTAATAAATGTATTCATTTATCAGACGTTGCATACATTTGTTGCAACACATTCGGTATTAAAAGCGTCATGTTAAATGCCTACTTTTTAAATATAGATCTAAAAAATGGATGAAAAACTTAATAACGTCTCATTTGATAAATTTATGCAAATTATTAATTTACACGTGGTATTTTTGCTATTATAGGTATCTATTCGAAACATGAGGTGTTCGTTTTATGCTTATAGTTGCACATACATACGTACGTTTAAATTGCTCTGTTTTCGTTTCAGTATAGTGCTTCGAATAAACCAAGTTCAAAAACGTACGCTTCCAGTGAAAATTGAAAATTCGTTCATTGCTTGTAAACACATATTTATAAGGTAAAATACTAAATAAAGACACATACAACAAATAAAATAATGGTTTTAAAATGAAATGACTAGAAAATAAAAACATTGAAAAATATCGACTCGTAGCAAATATCTCGCGGCTGGTGTACGTACGAAGTGTACGTAGGTACAAGTGTATTTATCGTAGAAACATTGAAGTTCCAACTTTTACTGTCAGAAGCATACATTTGCATATGTAGAATACCAGATGAAGGCACATATGATAGAAATAAATTAATATATACATAATTAAATTAGTAACAGAATAGAATAAAATAGCTGGGGAATAAAAAGTATTACGTTTATCCATTAATAAATATTCATGAATACTTATTAATGAAACATTAATGGTAATAATGAAATATTTATTACTTCAACTTTTACATGTATAATAAAGTGGACACGCGCGTGCATGTAGAAATCGAATGGCACAGTCTGACGCGATAGGGATCGATCAAAAGGCGAGCTATTTTTCACGCTGAAAGCGTTTCTCGCGATTTATGTTGATCGCCGCGTAGGCAAACGACGTGGTTGCTTGTATTGTATATCATCAACGGGCGGCCATTATCACTACCACTTCAACCCTATTCGCGTTGGTCAACGCGTCGACTTTCTGTCCGACTTCACACACCTATGGACGCTGTCATCGCTTAACATGATAAAGTAATCTGGGTTATGTTATCTTCTTTGGCGAACGTTCGAACGGCTTCTGCATTCTTTTCTTTTGCCTCCTCGTTTCCATCGTTCCAACGTGTAGTAGAGGAAAATGGAGTAGTTGCGTTTCAAACGTAAAAGATTCTATCGTTGAGAGAGCTTTAGTTGCTAAGGTTTAAAGTCGTCAGTCGAAGCTAGATTGCAAAGTTCGTAGTTTGAAATATGTAAAATGTGAGAATTCGAAACGTCGATGGTTGCCTCATTTGGAGCGATGTGTATGCAAATTTACCGATATGCGTATCAAGTTTTTTATTCTATTACGTACGTGCCATATATTAGGTCAGAAAAGTTTCTTTCGTTTTATAAGGAAATAATACACGCACAATGTTTTTTGTTTTATATTAGTTTATTGAATTATGCACGAACATAATAATAGAAATATAACGAAATGGATCATAAATTCAATAAATAATAATATATTGCTTCTAATTTGATAAAATAATATAAAACAAAAATTGTTGTTCATCTATTATCACCTTATGAAACGAAAGAAACGTTTCGGACAACCCAATATATCCTACAGAAACACGATTAACAGCTAGAATAAATTGAAATTCGTGAAAGATGGAAGAGGATACGATGAAATGTCATTTTAACGGTACTAAGAAAATCACGTCAAGCTTTTATCTATCACGCCATGAACCCCTATGCACTGTAGGAAACGTAATAGAAATCATTTTCATGGAAAATGCGCGCACAAGTTCAGAAAGTATTTCGAGACGCAGAAATGGAAGGAGGCGCGAATAGTTCAAACGCCCCACGCGCGAAACCGCGGTCGTGATCCAGCAACCTTGACGAACTGAGTCGATGCATAATTCCAAGCCAACCATCGATGTCCATGTACTTGAATCTATTTCCGACAGACGATATTTCCGTGAGAGGGGAGTGAGAAGCGTTGCGTAACTAACTTTTATCGTCGAATACCATCAATGCGATTTCATCGTCGTCATATTCCGCGTGTCTTTTCGAATCGTCTCGCGAGGGTGTTTCCGCAAAAAAAAAATCCGATTATCAAAGAGAGAAGAATACGTAAGAGGAGAAAAAGAAGGAAAAAAAGGTACGTGGTATAAAAGACGACGGCGGATGGTTCTTTGAACTTTCGTTGGGTCGCGTAATTAGCAAAGGGGTAGAAAATGGTGAAAAGGTGCGGAAGTTGAGGTCGCTAGATAAGACACGCGCACTGCCTCTGTTTTACCACGATTTCATACTGTGCATCGTACAGCTCATTTGCTTATATACACGTGTACCTGGCTGCATATCTAATCACGGTTAGGCGATCCGTTTACATTTATGCTTTGAACATGTTGCACGTGTACGCGCATCGCTGTGCTACTACGTATTGCTGTGTTGCGATTGTGCGTTTGTCACGCTTCCGCTGATTAACTAACGCGCTTGATGATCCTACTTTGAAGACGTTTCCGTACTACGTAGATGAAGATTTTAGTAGAACTTTTAGTACTTACTCGGTAGTTGAAATTTTACGATATCTTTCGGAATGGCTGAATTTTTGGGGTTACGTATGTATGGAGAGTTGAATTTTTGGATACGTTTTCGCAACTTTATACGTACTTTGGTAAGAAACCAATGTAATTAAAATATCCAGCATTTATCCAAAACAAGAGAATCGTATCCTTTAACGACTGGACGTATGATTTTCCTTCTAATTAATGACTGAAAAATTGATATATTGCACAGGTTGGACGATATAATAACTTTCAAACGAAATAAAAACAATAGTCCTGCTAATACAAGATATCTATTAGTACGTGGAAATTATTTATGGATTTTTTTTTTGGCTAATTGTAAGTGCAATTTACTATAAAATAACACCAAGCGTTTGTCGTTGCGGAAGAAACTAACGTGTACAAATTTGATAGATAAGGTACCTGTCTTCTCTGAGCTGTCTTCTCTTATCTAAGAATCACTTAAAATTTGTCTTTTGCACCCAATGCTTTGAATCTCTTAAGTCTACGTATATCTGTTTGTTTCTTCAAATAATCCCTTGGCCAATGTATCAGGATGAAGGAGTAGCTTCTGCAAATGAAACATATAATATCAGAAAGATGTTTGCCTTCCGACGCTGCACAAAGTCGAACTCTGTCAATCGCATTTTTCATTGCATTTTCATACGTTTGCTTTATCGACATACTTTTTACTTTTAACCCTTAGCCATCCCCCATGTCAATTTGACACGCTTTTCAAGGCCAAAGATTATATATTATTGTTCTACCATTTTTGAAAGAATTTTTACAAAATTTGTTTACTTTTGTATATTGTAGAACTAGCGCGACAAAGAGCAAAATTAATAATTTGTCTTTTTTCTTTTTCATCTCATTGATGTTTTACCATTGTAATGTCCACTTGATACGACCCACTAATTTATGAAAATGAGGGAAGGTCAGGGTTAAAAGAAAAGCCGACGAGAGGAAATTCGGTAAAGTCAAATCGGTCGATCTATCAGGTCGGATGATATCGTCAACGTAACTTGCTTAAAGTCATTGCCAGTCGAAGAATTACTTCGATCAAATGTTTGAATAATTTTCACTCGTTCCTCAACTGTGCAACGCTCCACGATTATTTCACATTCTTCGATAAAACAATCGCTGAAGCGGAACAGGACACGATGGACGCATCGTTTCAGTATGGCGGCAGTTGGAAATTAGTTATATATCGTCCACCCTGTATATATATTACCTTTCACGTTTACTACAATACATCAAGCTGTCATAAAGAGTGGTAAGAAATTTAACTTACGTTCGGATTTATGATCGTGTTGAGAATTGTGGATCTTAATCGACGAAATAAAAGTAAAGGAACACTAAGGTTGCACTTAGGATTCATATTAAAATAGTTTTAGATTTATTCAATAAACGATTTCCAGGATCTTCGTCGATATACATTTGCACGCATCTCGGCACTCTTTTCGTCTCATCATCTTCCATATCGCATTGCCAACGGAACAGTTACATTCATTTGTTTTTCGAGACGTTGAGCACACGCATACTTCCATACAATCGTATTCACATACGTGTGTTACTACTGCGCGGCTAATCTAGTCTAGCACACAAAATTATACATTTCTCAATAGATCGTAACAAGCGCCATCGTTCGAATTGACTAAAGATCGTCGAAGACGCGTTTGAATATTCGAGAATCGTTCGGTATACTTATTACACGATAGAAACAGTATCGCTGGTAAGTTTCTGGCCTAAATCGCCTAAATAAATAATGTGTAACAGAGAGAATGTATTTCGCGGTGAAGGAACGCGGCTTCTTAAATTTGCTCGATCCGATCAGCTCGAAACGTGTCAGTTGCGTAATAAGTCATATCAATTAGAAGACAAGAAATTGCATATTATTGGCAGTACGTGGGCTCTTTTGTCTGACAACGTTGTACGTATACGCGCCACTCGGTCATTATTCGATCATTCTAGAAATATTTACGTGAGAAAAATGAATACTTCTCAACTCGAGCGTGATGACTCGTTCGATTCGGTGCATGCATATTCGTTGCTTCGATTCTTACATACTTTTTGCCTGTTTTACGTCATGTTAGCAGTAGAAATGCTCATTTATATAAGATATGTTCCGACGATTAGAAATTTGCCTATAAGATACTCGGTGACTAGGTGCTCTATCGGTTCCCCGTGTCTCTTCGACGCCATTTCAAATGGTTTTTCAATTTAATCCTCTACGTGTAACTGTCTTATCTGGGATTTGTCGCCTTCCTTAAGATCCGTTTGACGATCGTGCTTCCACTTGCACCTATTTGTCTGCCATAAATAACCAGATAAGAAGGTGTATGGTAAATATAGATGCTAAGTGTATTTTCTAGTTAAACGGATGATTTTCAATTATTATGAAACTTTTATTCCTGTTGTAAACGTAAGAAGAACAAAGTACTTTGAAAGCCATTGTAATTATTAATTCAAACGCGTTTAAAACTTCATAATTAATTTATTCAAAAGCTCGAGCTTACTTAATGTTTCAAATGTATAGTGTTTTATAGCAGCTGGCAGTTGTGTTTGATAAATTTACCATTCTCTTCACTGTCACAAGTACCATTATTTATTTCTTGTAATGGATATACAGGGTGGTTAGTAAATGGTGGTACAAGCGGAAAGGGGATGATTCTACGCGAAAAAAGAAGTCGAAAATATAGAATAAACATTTTTCGTTTGAGACTTTGTTTTCGAGAAAATCGACTTTGAATTTTCGCTCGTTACGCGTGCACTTTATCGCGTCTCGTTATAACGGGTCTCACTGTAGATCGTTGTCTCGATGGAAAAATTAAAAAAAAAAAAGAAATTGTTATTATATATTTTCGATTTCTTCTTTCGCGTAGAATCACCCCCTTTCCGCTTGTACCACCACTTACCAACCACCCTGTATATCGCTGTTGGAGCTAAAGTTAAAGGAGAATCTTCAAACGAAATTTTAGAGAAATTTTGAGAAAAGTGAGATTGCTATTAGCAGCAAGTGTTAACGAGATAATTCTTCGTTCTTCGTTCAAGCAAATCCCACCCTTTGTTCGACAAATTGTCACACACTTGGCGATCTTTGGCCACATTGAAATCATTAAAATTATTATTAAAACGTTGAAATGAAATAAATTATACTGGAGAGTTGGACGGAATAGAATGCACGCGGTAAATGGAAAAGAGAACTGGCTCGAATCGAACAGCTCGATCCATTGTCTGGCGCTGTCCTTGAGCCATGCAGCCAGCTCGAAAAAGGAAACAATACTTGGCAGACACGTTGAACCCGGACCAACAACACGTACGTAATAATAACAACGCTCTGACTCATTATTTCTCCCTAAAACCCTCCTCTCTCTCTCTCCTTCTTCATTTTTCTTCCTCCGGTTTCATCCCTCTGCCTCCGACACGGTCGTTAGTTACCCAGAAGAGGATCCTCTGTCTCTCTACAGTATCTCGCCAGACCGTTCAGACACTTGTAGACATTTTGCGAATTATATTACGCGTCTTATACGAAACATTTTGAAATTTCGTTGGCACTGTAACGATGTTACATATACATAGACTTACATATATTGGCTTGTCAACTAAGTGATTGCGGATTTTGTCATTAAGTGGTAATTAGTTGCCAACCCAATAGATAGACTGCGGATGTTCGTGCATTTATGTTACATAAATTTAAAGATACAAAAAGTGGAAGATCCACTCGATACGAAGAATCATATGAAATATGCACAAAGTAGAAATGCACGTTGTAACATTTAGCAGGTGAAACAAATTTCTAGCTATGCTCCATTTGCTTCATCATTTTCATGAAGATATGAATTTGCATAAACATTCAGCAGCATAGTAATAAGACTCGACTATCTATATTTATACTGAAATACATCTGGAACTGTATATGGGAGGCGCGACGTATAATATTATATTATATCAATAAGCGTCGATATTCAGGAAGATTTTACCACTTATGTTTCATGTTTTAAACGATACTTCGCGCTCTGTACTACATGTTTATTAAATATAACGTTCGCAGTGGACGACTTAAAATTTTAGCAACGTAATCACGACAGCCGTGTTTCATTTCGCCACAGCGATAACTAGACTATGAGCCTTTGTTCGTTTGTAGGAAATTTGACAGAGCAAAATTACACAGAGTACACAGAATACGAAGATTCTTTGTTCTTTTTTATTTGTTTAATTTGTACCTTACAATTTGCCCAGTTGGACATTTCGTAAATTTTTGTAACTTTATTGCTAAATAATACGTGGACGGCTACCCCCAGCGGGATACCATCTTCGAGTATAATACGAGGTTCTACATTTTTTAATTATATGCTGAAAAATATGAATTTACATAGAAATGCGCAGTCCAGTGGCGACGAAATTTCGAAACATTTTATATAATTCGCGTGATACGTTTCAAATAGGAGTTTTCTAAAAGTACGTGTGCGTCCGCCTTTAAATACCTGTAATCAAAGGGAGGAAAGCAGTGAACAGAAAGTGAACAGAAACAGAGAGGACATTTCCTCATTTTCCGTGGTTCGGCCGCGACCTTCGTCCGCTTGGAAAAACCGATGGAAAATCGCTCGAGTTCTCATTAGAGACGGCCTTGTCTACCATCTCTTCCCTCTTCTATTTTCCTTCTCTTGCCCCTTTTCCCTATCTCTCTTCCTCTACCTTGCATCCTCTTTCCTTTTCTTCTTTTCGTATTTTCTCCCGTTTCCACTTTTTTTCGGTTCGCCGCACTTCACTCTCGCACCTATGCACACTATACACTAGGTGGCTCTTTCGTTCGGCCTCAGCTTCCTCCCTCTCTGCTCGTTTTCCTCATTTCGCCCCCAGAACGAGCAACGGGATCATTTAGCGTAATCTGCGGCCGCGGTTCGGCCCGAGGGGTCGTTAAGATGGAACGAACATTTTTTCCCTTGGATTTTTTGCCGTTTTTTTGTGGCCATGGTTGACGTGGATCAGGTGAGCTTTTGGGGAAGATTCTTGGTCTCGCGTTGCTCCAACCTATTAGGGTTGCAGAGTATGGAAATCGATTCTTCCCCCGTCTTTCCTTTTTCTTCTTTTTCCTGTGATTATCGACCAAAGCCTTATTTACATATCAAGTTACGAGAATCTTAATAAACTGTTCAAGGGATGAATCGTAGGTTTGTCGAAGCTTAAGCAAGCTTTGTAACAGAATTTATGCGAAATATCGAAGATGCTACCGCCGATTGTATCGCTAATGAGATTTCTTCAAATTCAGAATTACTGCACATTGTTCCACTTCGAGAGGCAACTTCACCGCATTAAGAGCAAACTTATGTTATCTGAAGCGAGTGCTAACTTTGTTTACATTGTGAAATTTATATTCCCAATGAAACGCTTTGTATCTCATCTTTGTATCTCAAATTTTCATTTTTCAAGCCAAGGATAATCTAGTTGAAGAAATTAGACGCACGTTTTCTAGGGCGAATAGTAAATTTGTCAGACTTTTTTAGAAACTTTTTAACCGTGATCGAAAGTAGAGAGACACAGGTATTCGAGATATTTGTAGCCGTGCAATAAAACATTTCAGAGCTCCTCAAGTTCTTACACACCGCCAAGACGTTCTTTCCCGTGAACTGCTCGAACAGTTTCGATTAATTTAACGCGAGTACCACTTTCCTGCAAATACGTACTTCTGATAAACGTTTCCATTTGAAATTAACCCGTCCATGGTGTCTGACACTCGCAATATAAAAATAAGACGCGAGAATTCCGTAATTAGAACTCTAGAAATCGTCTGGTGTAAAAACACTGGAGCACGCAGTTGAAAGTTGAAACGCTTATTTGCCCGTGAATATGAAACTCGTTAAAAATTAATTCGCCATCAGAATTAGAGAAAACAGTGGCTCTAATAGTTCGACGACAAAAACGATTGGCAATTTCGAGGGCAACGCGTTTATTATCCGCGCGAAAATTATCGAAGCTGCGTGACGAGACTGACGTGTCTTTAACGAGGTTACCGTTTCGTCATCGAACGTTTCTTTTTTTTAATCTGCTAATAATAAGCTCCGCGAAGACTCATCAGCGACACAAGCAACGAAAGAAGAGGAAGATCTTAATTATTTTTCCACGATACGCCAAGAACTTTGTTAATATCACGACGACGTCGTTTCATTTTAAATAATTCCACCCTCTTAGCTCATTGAAATGCATCGCGAACATCCGCGTTCGCTATGGATCTTGTTCGTATCATGGATCGATATCCTCGTTTAATATCGGCTTTCGAGCGATGCGTAAATCTGTAGAACGCTATCTTTATACCGAGAGCTCGTTATTGTGAAGTTATCTCACGCGTAGAAAAATAGGGGTGCAAGAGAGCTTGATGAGCTTCCAAGTGTCTCAATGGCAATATACTCGAGGATATTACGGATGTGTTGATTTCTAATATGTATATTCAATCACAACGTAATTATATCAATTTTGTTAGAAAGTTTTTGCAAATTTCTCACCCTTGCTATTGTGTATTATCTCGCGCGTAGAAAAAAGGGGCGCGAAAGAGATTGATCAACTTGGAGATTCTTCAGTGGGGAATATTTCAGAGTTGCAAATGCTTCAAATATTTTGCTTGTAATATATTCAATGGTCATAAAATTACGTAAATTTTATTACGAAGATTTTACAAACTTCTCAGCGCGGTAGAATTCTTCGTAAAATCCGTAACTTTCGTTCGTGGTAAAATGTAGGGTCGTAGAAGCTTGATGATATTCTATACGTATTATACAATAGTATCGATTATGTATAGTTCGTTGATATCACGTTATATTTTCATTGTTCTTCACAGGAATTTTCTTTTTCCTTTTGCCCTTCCACTGGTTTCTTTATTGTTAGAATTTCTTCTTTGATGTTTTTGTATCGTTCTTTTCTGTAACACTGTTCCAGGTTTCTTTTTCTAATTGTTAGAATTGATTTTTTTTACAGGTTTTATTATAAAAATATCTTCTTTTAATTATTAGAAATTTTTTTTTTGGTGTAAAAAGAAATGCCTTTAAACCAAGTGGTTTTTATCAAACTTTACTTCTCATTTTCATAATACGAAATTTTTATATTCATGTACGAGTACTATTAAATGATACAAGATTCAATACACTTGCGGCTAATTGGAGTTAATTAAATACGTATAGTGTGCAAATACTTTTCATAGCCACCTCATTACGTATTCTGTATCGCTCTTGTATCACGTTTCTGCAAATTTAAGTTTCTCGTTAGTCTTCTTTGTATCAGAAAGTATAATACTGTCCTGTAAAATTGTTTTATTTTCCCGTTGTACTATGTTATACCTTTGGTTCAGTTTCCATGGAAAATACATCTCTGGCCGCGAGTGTGTCAATTAGTGGCACAGCTTGATGTTTTAATGTAAGGTACTTCCAGTCTGTAGAGTCTGCTACACGAAACATTCTAATCAATACTCCGCTTACTATAGAAATCGTAATTGCCTGGAAATTTTTCTGTCGAGTTTCTTCTCGTTACATAACAGGGGAAATGGACGAGCACGCAGGGCCAAGTTTGCAATGAGAGTATTTGTTGGTATGGTGATATATAGTTAGCTATTCTGAGTTTCAGGCCGTCAGGATTAGGAAGTTCTTTCTTGAAAAGTAGCTTTAAACGACGATTTCAAAAGATACGAAAGAGAGAGAGAGAGAGAGGGATCAGTGATATGTCGTCGTATATTAAAGAGGCTCTTTGTGTGGAAATAGGAAATTCTCTGAGACAGGAATCTTCCTGCCTCGCATGAAAAATAGAAAAAAGAAAAAGTAAAAACAGATAGAATACAGAGACTCGGGGATCAGTATCAAATGATATTTTGGAATTAATAAATTCTCCGACGCACGACAGTTGCTTGTAGATAAATGTGATACATATTCTTCTTCGACCAAACGAAGAAATTAGTATTGGCAATAAAGGCAACGAAGAAAAATAAAACAAGAGGAAAAAAGTATAGAAAAACGAGCGATAAATGTAGCAGCAGTTCGGCATTAACGCTGGAAACGTAAAACTTGCCTTAGGCAAATCAGAATAAACGGTATATAATAAAATAAGGAGAAAAACAAGCTTTTATTTATATTTTTACAATAGTTCAAATTGCCAAAAATTGTTGCAAATTTATCAAACTCCTTCGAATAAGAATTAGTCGTTCGGTTATTTTGCCATTTTGTCCATTTCGACAAATAAATTTGCCGTTATAAAATCTCATGGTAATTCTTCGCGCGTGTTTTCCTTCTCTGTAGAAAAGATTGTCTTACGAAGAAGCGACTCGAATCTGTCGAGAATCTACGTATCTCTAAAATTTCGATGGAAAATTGCCAAAAATCGATCGTTCTCACCACTCTGTTAATTCTAGCGTTAATAAATCGTCGATTTGAAGGGTTGCTCGAACTCCGCGGCGCGTGTAGTCTGAAAAATGGGATACGTTTGTACGATAGGCACGATAGGATACGTTAAATAGGTCAGCGACGACAAAAGGATCGCTTAAATGGAGCAATGGCGTGTTACAAGCACGCGTCCTTGAAATTTCCTATACCATCTTGCATATACACGTGGGATCCTGATTTATGCTTGGTCCCATGTCGAGAGTCAAAACACACGCTACAGTTTCTCTTCCTTAATGAATCGTATGGAGGAAAAGGGGTGGCTCGGCACCGTAAGTAGAAGGGGCAGATCGTGGGGGCCGTCGATATTGTACGACCTTGCGTCATCGATCAACCCCCTGCCCTCATCTTTTGCCTTTTCGATTCTCCACAGAGAAGCATCTTCGTACACTACCTAGCCTCCTCCTCTTCTTGTACTCTTCTCATTCGACTCGTGTATCGCTCCCACCCTTTCGCGACCTTCTTCCAACCCATCTGCCCGTTGCCGAGTAATCGAATTTCTCGGAATATTTCTCTGCGACGTCGAAGCGCACGAAGTTGGTTCGATTAATTAATTCGAAGAATTTTCGCTTTCGCGGAAGAAAGGTTCCTTTTCTTTCTTCCTTTTCCGGATGATAGAAACGTTTCATGAGATTGGGTTTGATAGATTCATTGTCGGTATTTTTTTGGTTGTCGGTATTATAATTGGAAGAATTTTGGTTTTCTGCAGGAATAAGACAAGTATGTTTGGCGAATGTTTAGGTTTGTCAGATTCGTTGATCTCATCGTCAGTGATCGAATTTTTGGAAACGTCACAAGGGTGGGGGTTGTTTGATTAATTAAGAGGATTTTGTTTTTCTGGAAAAATGAGACGATTAGAATGCTGTGTGGAATTGCCGAAAAGCGGAAGCGTGAAATTTGTTTGATTAATTAGAAATAAAGTAACGCGATAGGGACGTTTTGGTTGGTTTTAAAATTAAATTTGGTCAATTTTTAGACTGGTCATGTAGAAGAGTTTTATTGGCCAGTTGAAATTGTAAATCTATTTTGCTGTTTTCCAAAGTCAATATTATCGTTATTATATGATACTTCTTGTAATCGTTTCTCTTTGTATCATTGCTGCATCTGCGTCAATAAAGCTTAATCGATCGTCTCTTCAAATGACCATAACAAGAACCAGGACACACATAGATTTGTTCGATTCGAATTTTATAGGTTAAATTGCTTCGTAAAATTCATCGTTGATTCATATCGAAGTTTTTCTCTTCTTTTATTTCCTTTTCTTATTTTTCTATTACTCTTTTTGTTCCATTCTATTATTTTATTTTTATTATTAAAATGTTCTTTTTCTTCCAAATTTTCCAAGCTTTTCTTCCAAGGTTTCCAAATTTTCTTCTTTCAATTTCTAAATTAAAAAAAAACTATTATCAGCCATTTTAAATTTTCCCTTTGTACTTTCGAGCCCCCTTTTGCTCATCTCTTGCATTATTTCTTCCGATCATTGGTATTTTTATTAGTATTTTTATAGTATTTTCTAGTATCTCTTCTTCTTTCCTTTTTCGACAAGCGAATTTTCTGATTTATTTTGAAGCGGATGCGAGTATACATTTCGATGTTGAAACATTTTTATCTGTAGGAACGTCGAATACAAAAACTAGAGGAAATTAGAGAACGTTTTAGTCGATGAATCCATAACTCGATCCATCGATTCCTCCTGGTCTTCGTTCTTTAACGATGTTGTCCAAATTTACAGTGGAGCTTGCACTGTGTTAGCGACGAGAGGAATCAGGTCAGAAGATCTCGACTTTCAGAAGAGTTGATTTAACGAATTCTAAAAAATTTCCTACAACTGTTTACTCTGTCTTTTTAATTTGCGTATCGCGAACGTAATTTCTGGCGCGTGTCGGCTTTCTCAATTACGCGCTATGGTCTTCGAGAAGCTTTATCCGTGATTTCTATTACAGAGGAAAGAATGAACTGTTTTAAAAAATGTTCTTTAAAAACAAATTACATACATACTTACTACCATACACTAAGTTTATTTGTCGCGGAAAACTATAGTATAGTAATCACAAATTCTAAGGTTATTATTTTTTAAGAAAATTATTATTTTTTATGAAAAAGCAAATAGTCCGTAAGTCGGGTTAGCCCATAAATTCGAAAGTAAAGGAAAGCGATGATATTACATTTTCTTTTTTTTCTTTAATGATAGAAATGATTTTCTCTTTTCTTCACTTCTCAATGCATGGACTTAATCAGAATGGCCTGTAAGCGAATCGCGTATCGACATTTTGCGAATTTAAAATTAAATCGAAGAAACCAGAATACATCGGATTAAAATATCACGATATTCTCGTGCATAAAGCAGCGTTCGAATTTTAGAAAAAGAAGTATCGATAAAGTATCACTGGCAGATCATCCAGAGAACAAGCCAACAGTGAGATCGAAATCTATTTGCGATATCGCAGAATGTAATGAATTAATATTACCAGCAACGTTAGCAACATCCTACATATTTGACACGATTGTTCGCAAAAGTAAGTACACGTAACGCTTTTGGAGCGCATAATTCCCGCCGCATACTGGGTCACATGGTTTCGCAATAAAAACCATTCGTCAAGCTTAAAATAAAAATGGCAACGCACAAACTGCAACCTCGTTTTACCACTACCGAAATTTGCCTGCTGCGTGTACCACAGTTGCATTCCGTGAATAGAACAAAAGCGTACAACCGCTCCTACGATTTGTCATGCTACCTGTCGCCGTGAAAACCTACATTTCTGGATACGATCGCTACTACGAGACGTTTATCAGTAGAATAGGCCGTCTGACTAGCGCGCAAATGTTAGAATTTTTTCTACGTTTCATTGCAAAATGGCAGATTTGCTTCTGGTAACATACATATGGTGTTCATTCGTCACGTTCGTCGCAATTTCAATTCATTAAAGATTAACATTGCGTTCAACGAAACGTTTCATTATTTCTAACTTCTGTTTAGCCAATTCACAATTATCGCTCGTAGTTGCGATTTTACGTTTCCTTGACGGTTTTACGTTAATCGTAAAGAATAACCTCCATCATAGAATGTATATTTGGTTTGATGTAACATTTACTTCAACAAATTTTTCATTCCAATTTTTCGTGTCTTAAAGGGGGGAGGGGTAAGGTTAATTCGTACAAAAATAAGGCATGTTTTTGTGAATTATTTGTAACGACACAGTTAAAATCTCTTTATTAAAACCAATAGTATATTAAAGTATGACATTCGAAGAATATTGTAAAAAATTTTCACGGAGAAATATTAAAAAATACGGCAATGGCAGCAATTATTCGGACGTGTCTCGGGGAAAAGTAGAATTGCTCATAACTTGGTGCTGGATCATCTGAAATCAAAAAATCAAAGTTCATTCGTTAGGTAACAGTTTTCCCCAGGCAACGCTGGGAGGGGTTTTCCGAAATTTCAATTTTTCACTTTTTTGGAACATTTTGAAGGAAAAATTAGCCGCAAATTTTCGCAAAATCGGCCAATTTATCCCTTCAAAGTGTTCCAAAAAAGTGAAAAATTGAAATTTCGAAAAACCCTCCCAGCGTTACCTAGGGAAAACTATTACCTAACGAATGAACTTTGATTTTTTGTTTTCAGATGATCCAGCACCAAGTTATCAGGGGCACCGCAATTCTACCTTTTTTCCGAGACACGTCCGAATAATTGCTGCCATTGCCGTATTTTTCAATATTTCTCCGTGAAAATTTTATACAATATTCTTTTAATGTCATACTTTAATGTACTATTGGTTTTAATAAAGAGATTTTAACTGTGTCGTCACAAATAATTCACAAAAACATGCCTTATTTTGTACGAATTAACCTTAGCCCCCCACCTTAAGCATCAGTTTATTCAGGTCATTCGAATCCAAACAAGTGGATACAAACACGTATGACCGGTATCTTGGTCGATGTGAGAACTTGAGCTGCTCTAACAACCGTGTACACTCGTTGTCGTTAACTTAACTCTATTCAGTGGCCCGAGATTCAGCGTGAACCCAAGCAAAACTCGACTAATCCGAGCGAGGCAGTGCGACGTATGTAATTTGTAAACACGCGTGGCACAGCAGATACAATACTAATAGTCAAGTGGCAATTCCACGAACAATTCGACCCTTCACTGGATCAGTGAACTAGAATTACGAATCTGATTCCGGTTTCTCAAGTCCGGCGTACGATTAGCAGGAATTTCCATCGTATGTCATAGCAGTGGTCGAATCGAGCGGAAACTTCACCGGGCCAAATCGTCGGTTGCCTCGTGTCTGACCAAACACCGTCTCGTTCTCCTTGCCCATTAAACCACTCACGCCGCGCATTAAACCTTCCCTACAAACTAATCATCGGCCTTGCCCGCCGTCCCATAAAAAATATACGGCCGATAAACCCGGAAAAGCGGAACTTTCTTCCATTCTGGCGCCGAAATGAAACGTGTTAGGTGTGAAAGGACAATGGCGAGGAGGAGTCCATTCTATCCGTGGTACGTCCTATGACAGCGTCCATCCACGTCACGCTGCAAGATAGAAAGAGAAGGGAAGTCGGGGGCGCACGCTGCTCGTCCGGGGG
>NT_176682.1:689565-750033 GCF_000188095.3 Bombus impatiens | reverse complement strand
GTGGGGTGGCAACGGTGTGCGCTGTGGGGTCGTGAGAGGGTAGCTGGTGCGGCGATGGCGAGAGGGAGGAAAAGGTTGACTGGGCGGCGGAGACAGGGAGGGTGCGCGATTCTGTTCAACTATGAACACACACCGGCGAGACGTCAGTTACCTCGCGACGATCTTTCCGCGAGGACTTTACCCGCCGGATCATCGTCTTGTTGTACATCGTATACACATAATTTGTTTCTCTGCGTTGTTTCCGTCGTTCCGTGTCGGTTACGTGGTCGCGTATCGCCGAAGGAAGACAGGCTGCTGCTTGTCTTTCGTCTTGTCCACAGTTTCTCGATTGATCGTGTGATTTTTGGTAAGAGCGCGTGATCTCGCGCTTTTTTTTATTCCTATACGCTGTTTTCGTCTTAATTATACACTTTCTACTCAATTATACTCTGTCGAATAGAGAGGTAAACGCTTGTCCCTTGACTCTCTTTTCTGGATCGTGCGATTTTTACTAAAAGAGCGCGATAATTCCGAGTTTTTTGTTCCTCTACGCATCCTATTTTCTACGCTGTTCTCGCGCTAGTTACGTACGTTCGTCGAACAAAGACAGACGCTTGTTTGTTGGGTTTTCTCGCCTCTTTCGCGAATCGGTCGTGTGATTTTTGCTAAGAGTGCGCCATAATTCCACGCTCCTTGTCTTTTTGTTTTGTACGCCGTTTCGTGCTCAACAGAGACCAACGCTCGCCTTTTGAATCTTCGTCCGTTTTTGTATCGGTCAGAATTTCATACACATCTCACATTGTTACGCTGTTATCGTGTTAGCTACATAAGCCTGTTGAATAAAGACAAACACTTGCTTCGTCCTTTTCTTGATCGATGATAAGGCTGATTATCGACAAGGGATGCGATATCGCGCTTTATTCATCTTCGTCTCTCGTCCTCTCGTATGACTTTCGCAGACTCGTGGTTTCCGTTGCTACTTTATTTTATATTATTTCTATTATTAATTCGTCGCGTTCTATTATTAATTTCTATTATTAATTAATAATTAATTAATCGTCGCGTATCGCGTCGAATAAGAAAACACGCTCGTTTCTCATCCTGTTTTACATGCCGTGAAGGACCGTGGAATTTTTATTATAATCGTGGATTTTCGAAAAGTAGAAGCGTTTGACGAGGAAGAGTGGCTTTGAAAATATAGTAGAATTCCGCTGATCGTTGGTTTTCTAGAAGAGCGACGCGTTTCAGAACGAAGTCGATCGCTATTTGCGAAACTGCATTGTTTAAGAATATCTACTAGCAGAAACGTTCTCGATATCGAATAAAAAGATCGATAAACGAACAGGTAGTTTCGAAGGTCGCGTATTTAAAAGACGCGCGGACGTTACAGCCTGCTGTCTCTATTTTTAATGCTTCACTTTCCTTTTTTTCCTCGTTCGGACGTCACCCGTCTATGGCACGTAGACATCCAGTTAGCAACGTCTGTTGGCAAATATATAGATGTTCGCGATGAACAAGTAAAATAGCTAATATTGACCTATTTAAAAGATCTTGGAATATTTCAGAACAAATTTGAGAAGTCTGCAACAGATTCGATTTTGTATTTCTAACGATACAACGCGTAACTATATGTTTACATAACACACAATTAATAACTTTATTAACAAACATCGCATTATATCATTGGAATTCTCTCAAATGACACAAAGTCACTTTACCAATTGCTCTGCGTCGAATTCTAAGATGAAATATCGACATTCCTAGTAAGAGAGCTGCAAATCGACGTGCACTGCGTCGTTAAAAATATTATTTACAAATATACACACGAAAAGAATAAAAAAAGTTTGTGTATGCCTACGCTCTATTTGACCTCGTTTCAGCTATAGCAAAGTTTTACGTTGCAGTAATTCTATCGAAAGATGAAGGTAGTTGAACTAATGTCGTCTGTCTGTTTACAAACAGGGCGTCCAGAAAATCCGAACAATATCTAGAGAAATGGAGAGAGTAACACATTCGATAACAAAACGTCTCCATTGTGTTCGGGTTTTCGGATGCAAAGAGGTCATTTTCAACATATCTCGTAAACATATCTGCTTGCAGACACAGTTTGTCGAAGAAGAAACACGCTATAACTCGAAAACAAGGTCGAGTACGGAATATTATGTTTACACGAACTTTGTTTTCTTCTTTTCGTATCCGGATTCATCCACCGAAGCGGTTCCACGATGCGACGGCACATAAGATACGTTTCGATAAATTGTACGTAAGACCTTGTGTAAGATGTTTTTGAGACGCCGCGAGAATCGATTCTATACATCGAGACAAAAATACATATGTCTGCACAATGAATATCGAACGAAGCTCGATTATTCCAATTACAGTCAACTTGATCTTGCGCTGGAAACCCCTGTACGACGGTGACCCACCTTACGCTGCTGCACGTTAGACCCGCGACCGAACCTTAAAGCGCCTTCACGTACTTGCTCATTTTCCTTTTCTTTCCACATTTTCGCCCTATTGCTGCGTATGACTTGGCCTTTGTTACCGTGCACGCGACATCAGCCGAAAATAAACGATATGTGTTTCGTCTTACGAGGCGTTTATCAGATCTGAAGAAAAATCCAGCTCGTCCTTGGAAACACCGGCTGAAAATACACTCGCGAGTGCGTCCCATTTCGAATTTTTATCTCATTCTTATCTCTCCGCCGCCTTTTCGTCGTGTGTCGTGTTTCTTTCGTTCCGCGTTATGTAACATAAATATCACGAACGCGTTGAGAACAAGAAACTTCATGGAAAATGTCGTCTAGCCAGGAGAAATACAGACTGTTCGCGCTCTTCGCCTCCGCCGTTCTTCTCGCGAATGATAAGCTCGCGACATAAATAGGATGTTATATATCATCTTCTGAATTCAACGCGATACCTCGGATAAATTTATCCTGTTCGCTGGATAGCGGACACAGGATTCTTTTAATCGATAGGCGTAACGTTTCTTCGTGACACGCAGGAGCAATCATCGAGATGTTGTTCTCGCGCGTCGATAATTCGACGTTTCTACGTTTTTGAAAATGTCGCGTGAAATTTCGTCCACGTTTTCTTTTCGCGTCTCTTCCTCCAAGGGAATATTGAAAATTTAGTAAAATGAAAGAACCGACGAAGCTGTACCATTGACGCTACATCGACGAATTTACGAAATGTAACAGTTTGTTAGAATTACATGGAAAAGTGATGTACGATTCGTCTCATTATTCTCCAAAAATAATATGCGTGTTATTACCAATGTGCAATATTGAAATTCAAATATTGTCCAATTTAATGGCTTTTTTCAGTAAAAATTAATTTTCCACAAGTTAGAGTATAGTTCTCTTTCATAAAGAATCGCGAGTTTCGTAATTGGGAAAAGTACGGTTGATCTTCGTGTATCTCCTGGATGTCCAGGTAAAAAAATATCGTTGATAGTTATAATTATTAAATCATATATACGTGTTTGGAAAGTGTTTAATTTATGTTTAGAATATTCTTTTCAGGACGTTTTTTTTCTTTTGAACGTTCCTTTTTTGTTCCTAATATTTCGAGATTATTCACAAAGACTCATTTAAATACTTATATTTTATATAATATATTACTCATACTCATATAGTATATTACTCATACTTCGGTGAGCGACGTAAGCTGTACTACATACATACAAATCTTCGACTTCTTCCTCTTAACAATCTGTACTCATACATAATAAATTAAGCAGGAGGAAAACGAATTTTTGATGATTAGTGACGCGCAAAGAATACGATTTTAAGTATTTAAACCGGCGTTGGCAACTGCATCGTAATACGTAGATATGAATGTTTAATAAGAAAGCAGCTTACTTATTCGATGACGATGAAATGTTACACAATCCTCCTACCAGGTTTAAGTGGTTTTCAACGTTCAAACTTTTCAATATCGCGTACAATTTACTTTCCGCGTTTGCAGGAAATATTCGAATTACCAAATTTCAAGTTCCAGTATTTTCTTTTTTATATTTTATTGAAACACCCAAACGTTCATGTTGATTCTCATTAAGATAGAAGCATAGCTATTACGCATACCTATTTATCTGCATCGTGAAGCATTATGAATTCAAATGATAATTCAAATTTTCATCAGTCCGTTTGACGTAGGAAATTTCGAAAACGCAATTTAAACGTAAATTCATGCGTATCTAAAGATCTAAGAATACAAAAGGAAATTTTATATGAAGATTATCCACTGATACACGGTGTAAGTTAACGAAAGTCATCTCATCAGCGAGCGCAGAGAAAAAGATTATTTTGCTTTATGCCTTGCACAGTATAGAACCCTCAAATGATTCTCTCAGTAAATTACGCTTTTAAGGGGTCAAATAGTCGTTTTTCGGAAACAACCGTGCTCGTTATTCGGCGTAAACAACGTTGAACAGACGCCGCTTGGCAAACGACAACCGACTGCCTTATCTCGTTAGCATGATAACGTTAATTAGCCTGGAAGCAAGTCGAGATCATCTGGACGACTATGAACTCTCCCTCTGGAGCTAAATTTCCGTCGGAATTTAAGTAACGAAATATCTACGTGCAACGGAAGTCGCGTTTCCTCGACGAGACGAAACGAAACCCTCGACCAACTAGTATATCCCAGGTTGTGTATCTGTCCCGTATGCCATCCTCAAGGCTTTGTTTCGGCTACAGTGTGTAGCCTTTGTAACGAGCACGATACGTTGCTCTCATGGCGACACGGTGTCCGACCCGTTCTTATTTTTGGCCGAAGCGGACAAAATCGTTTGGGAACTTTGATTTTATATTCATTTACTACGATCATATTTTTTGTTGAAGATCAGTTGTGCCGAGTTTTACATTTGTTTGTGCAGGAAGGAGAAAGGAAGTATGGAAAACTATTTTTTACAAACAAAGAAGCGGACAAATATTTATCAAAAAGTCGAAGCGGAGATTTTTTTCTTCGAGATTGTCGAGAGCGAGTTTGTTCAAATTTTGAAGATTCTATCTCGAATGATCTTTTGAAAGATCGTGCCGAGTTTTAAATTCGGTTCTACAGGAAGGAGAAAGGAGGAAGTATGAAATAGGAGCGGACAAATATTTATCAAAAAGTCGAAGCAGAGATCTTTTTCCTCGAGATTATCGAGAGCGAGCTTGTTCAAATTTGAAAGATCTTATTTTCGGTCTATCTTTAAAGAGAATCTCGGATTGTTACATTTGGCTTCTCCAAAAAGGAAGATAGAACGGAAAGCGAATAAATTTTCATGGAAAGGTTGAAAATTCTGTTTTCTTTCGTAATTAAGGGTAAATTATCGTACTTTTTTTTATCTCGAAGACACGGCGCAATCGTAAGAATTGAAAAATCGAAGAATTGAAACACTTTGATACTTCGGCAAGAAGTGAAAGGTTACATCCCTCTCTGCAGTTTCATTTTTCTTCCAATTCCGTGTATGTCTTTCGATACAACTTGTAGCTGATGGATTTATTTTTCCAGCTAAGAGCACTTTCATCGGGCAAGATTACCAATTTTATCGGGAATTATTGCCAGAATTACAGATCACGTTTTTTCGATTCGAGGCGTTCCGATAGAATTTCGTAATCCGCGACCATCGCGCACGGATTTAATTATTTTTTCATTCTACACCGGACGCTGCACTGAAATTTTTCAACCTAACGCAACTTCCGCGTAAACGTTCCCTCTATCGTTATTACCATCCCCCCTGCCCTCCAACATTTCTGACCCAGTTTGCATTCGAATCAAGTAAACGAAACATTTTAATCCCAATCGGCGAGATTCTATGTTTACAGGTTTTTTGTAATTGTTTCCTCTCCTTCCTCCTCCTTTTTTTTTTTTTTTTATTAAAAGCTATTTCGAAAGGGATTAAAGGCTGAACAGTTAGCCCATTGCTCGTCGTTATTTTCATTTCCATTTACAGAAAATAATAACGATAATTTCTAGGGATGTCGAATCTCTTGTTTTCCCGCTACGAATCTCTCTTGTTTGCCTCATAAAATCAACAACACGCGTTTCAACCGATATTACCCTTATAAATCTTTTTCACTTCCAACTACCTGGCTAAATACGAATGTTATAAATTTCCCATTTTCACCATCAGTTCGCGCTGTTTCGTTGATCTGTTTTTTTATTCACCAACAAATTCCTTTACCGTTGTGATGAATAAGTTATAAATTCATATTGTTACGAAATTAATTTTCTTCCGCCGATATGATTTCCTGTTAACAACTTTACCATACGATATTCGTCGTTAAACGGTGGATATTTATAAAAGATAGCGTGAATACTTAGGATGACTTCTCAGCGTGATTTGTTCTTTATAGTGATTTTTATTTTATTTTGTGTCATTTCATTTTTATTATTTTATTTTATTTTATTCTATTGTTCTTCTAACTTTTCTTTCGTTATGTATTTTGGACAAACTCAGGCCCGTTTATTATTTCAATAAATAAATAATAAATCTCTCGCCGTTCGTAATTTTTTGCGCTAAAAACTCAACGAATAGCATTCCGCAAGCTCTCTGCTCGCTTGATACGGCTCCGTGTGACTTCTTCTTATTTCCTTGGCTAAAATTACCGCCTCGTGGACACCGTTTTGAGTCGACAGATGCGATAAAAGAGAATATACGCCTGGCGTTCTCAACGCGTTATACCTATAGGAAGTGCATCGACCATTGGCAAAAAATGTTGTCGCAAAAAGTATACTGCAGCGCAAGGAGATTATCTTGAAGAAGACGAAATAAATTTCGACGAATAAATTCATAGCTTACATACCGTTGGGCCAGTCTCGGTACTTTTTAGCCGCGGTATTTCTGAATTCTTAGTACAGTGGAACCTCGACAATTCGAAATGTACGTTGAATAAAACGAGTTCTAAGAGCAACTTTGAGATATGAAGACTTTCCAGAGACGTGAATGCGATCGTGCCTTCGTACAAAGCCTCTGTACGTCGAATTTTCGTTTGTTAAACCGCCTTTTTTTTCGAAAATTTCGATCAGTCGAAATCTCTATAACTCGAAGATTTTAGCTGTTCCTTCGAGGTTCGGTCGTATAATACTGGGGTGGCAACTAAGTGATTGCGGATTTTGTCAATACCACCTAATGACAAAATCCGTAATCACTTAGTTACCAACCCAGTATGTTTGTTCGTTGCACGGTAGAAAGTTGCAATCGGTGATTCGACAGTAACGCGTTAACAATTATGATCGACATAGAGCAAAATCAAGTTTACAATACGACTCAACGAATCAGTGTTAAGCACCGTACAAATTTGTAAGAGAAAGTCAAGATTCTTTGTTTTTCTTTATTAGCACCTTGCGAGATTTACACAGTTTACACATCTGCAAGTAACGTTGCTAATTGTACATCGTATACCTCCATAACTCGAAGATTTTTACCTCTTAATTCGAGGTTCCACCGTATATGCGTTATATTTTTGATATTCTGTATTATGCTACCATTGACCACGACACTGTCGATGGTTGGAAACAGTTAGCTGGTTAGTGTGCATCACGGCGGAGAAAGAACCTTTTCGCGTGGTCGAAATCGGTTTACTGGCTTGTTGGATCCCCGTGTTCGCGAAGTTCTGATCGCGGATCGAGGGAACGATTGAATTTCCATCGATGGATTTCTCTGCAAGCATCCCTCTGTAAGCAGGAGTCCTCCTTTTCCCTTTTTTTTACCAACAGGAAACAAAGAATCTCTTCAATCGTACTAGCAGACTGTTTCTGCATGTTGCAATGTTCTTGAAGGAAAAATCTCGTTAAGATGTCTTTCTTCTTATGCACAGGTAAATCGAATTCATCAAAGTAGCGCAAACTTTATAAAGTACCTATAATACATCTACCCTTGGTTTGTTTCTACCTTCCTTCGTTATTACAGACTACGTTTCCATTTCCTTCCATTACGGATTTCACTTATAAATATCTAATTATCTGTTTCGAATTTTTAACTTCCATTCATCTCTTCCATTCTATTTTCTCTTCCTCTGCTTGATCGTTGCATACGAGACACAGAAGCGAGTGTACACATTGCAGAAACGAGGTTCGCGTTAACGTTGTCTTAACACTTTGACTGCCACGCCAAAATCACATGTTTCGCTCAGGACGCCACGCCAGTGCACGGGAGTATTTTTATTATTCAAAGCATATAATGGCAAAATAATAATAAATTGACGATGTAAGACAACATTCTTCCCCAATGAACCGTTTATCTTATTGGCGGTCACGGGTGACCACCGTGGGCGCTTTGGTAACAGTTGATAGCGACGTATTATAACAAGGCTTCGTTTATTTCAACAAACCATTCGCATTCGTTATTTCGTCGCAAGCAAAACGTGCAGAATATATTGTTGAAACGTGTAGAAGATATTAGCAAACAGTATTTGCTCATTCTATATGTCGGAGATGAAAGGAAAACCGGAGCCTTCCCTTTGCAATTTTAAGGAAGCCTTCTAATGTTCCCTAGAAAACATATAGATTTGTACTTTAGAGATGCTGATATAATGGGACACATGTTGTATTAGGAATTAATCTCCAGACAGAAATTGTCTAGTATCGGCGTTTGGATCTTTCTCGATATTTCCAAAGAGTATACAACAAACTTTTGACAGAAATTGCCTAGCAACAACGATTGGAACCTTCTCGATGTCTCCAACGAACATATAACAAACAAATGCAGTCGTTTAGCGAAAAAGATTTTCATCAGATATTCATTCGTGTGATCGCCTTGGAAAGTGATACATCAAGTAATTTACCGAGTGATTCAGCAAACGTATTTTTGTGTTATTAAAATTATTTAGAGTTATCCCGTTGACCATGGATTCGTTTGAACCCCGGAATATTGTTAATAGCGTAAATTAAATTCATTATTCGTGAAATCTATCAACGTGGATTCGTTTGAACCCCGGAACATTGTTAATAGCGTTAATTAAATTCATTATTCGTAAAACCTATCAATCGTTAATTTCATTATTCGTTAAATTCATTATTCGTAAGATATATTATTTGTTCCTCTTATAGTTCGATAAAACTTATTATTCTTTAATCTAATTATTAATTAAACTTATCATTTGTTAATCATATCATTTATTAAAGTCATTATTCATAACATTTTGTAAAATCTTGTTTATTCGTGTAAATATATTCTCTGTTTTGTAAAACAATGGCTAATTCAAATGAAGAATCATTACGCGACTTAAATCCTAATGATAACCCGACATATATATAATAGTAAGATATGTGCACACTTCTAACTTCAATTGTATGATTATAAAGCAGCATTTACGATTATTTGCTAAGGTGTGTTTATAATAATATTCGTAGATTACCCCTCAAAGATAAGAATGCAAACACAGTGCACCGTTAGATGCAAGATTTGTTCTCATTTTTTTGTTATTGATGTCCTAATAAAAATGTTTAATTATTCAATAGGACACTTTTTATTTCAAAGTATCTTCTATTTATCGGTTATATTCAAAATCCCCTAACTGTCAATTTTTATACAATTTTTGCAATTGTAAGAAGTTCAAGCGCTCCGGCCACCAATGACCACCGTGGCGTTACAGGAGAAACCATGACCGGTCATATATGACCAACGTGGCAGTCAAAGTGTTAACCTACAGACTTATCTGTTCTTCTTTTACTATTAATCCTAGGAAACCGAATGCCGGGTCACCTTGACCCGATTCATAGACCGTTCACCGTATCGGCTGAATCGTATCTGATTGAGAACGAAACGACGAACACAAAACAATGTTATCGCAAAACTATCCTTTGAAACTATTCTCGTACATACATGTACACTCGTGTGTGTCTTTTCTCTATGGGTCAAAGTTACCCGTTATTCGGACTTCGCGTCACTACTCGAGCAATCGGTACATTCCGATAGTCTGCGAAATTTTATTCGAATAGAACAGACAACGAATGAAAATAATAGAACGAAATTTGATTGGCCGCAAACGAATATTTATTCGACTGAACGACTATTTGTTCGAATAAGAATTTATTCGAATATGAAATTATTCGCGTGAGAATTTATCTGAATAAAAACTGAATCGAATAGTTTTTCCGGATAAGAATTTATTCGGATAAAATGATACATTGTATGTATATAAATATTTACGTGTTACACGCAAGATGATATTGTATGATGTTGTATTGATGTTATATATATTGGTATGACATTGAACGTGAGATATGTTTCTAAACTACGTTGTCCAGTTGTTGTAACATCAGCTGTTATAGCTTTTTCGAATGCCAGATTGAAAAGTTTATCCTTCCTTGGTAAATTATTCACTCGGTAAATTAATAAGAATTGTTATCTGTATACACCTGTATAAACTCAAGCAGAAGCAAACAATTATTCGTATTGTTATTCGAATAATTCCGTAGTCATTAGTCGAATAACCATAGAAAAAAAAATTCGTTACTGGTAACAAATAATTATTTCATTAAAATATTCCATTGCTATGAATTCATTGTGATAATTAACCCAGGTAAATATTTATTCGAAACAATATTCGCATAACTACTAACTCTGGTATTAGGAGACTAATTTGTATTCCTATATATTTTACATTTTTGTGATTTTCGATTCACGCAATATACGTTTGGTATAAATGTAAGTGTTTCGATATAAATTTTCCGTCTTCGAGATATGCATATGTATTCGCTTTTGATTCTCACTATGTACAGGGTGTTCGTAAAGGAGGGTCCATAACTTAGAGGTTATGATATTCACCGAGGCGAGTAAAAGATGTCAAATCAATGTGCGTCCTAACATCATTCCTTTCGGTGTAAAATCAACCTTTATTTTTCCTCTAGCGTTCTACGTGTGTATATCGTAACCTAATCTGGTCCGTTCACATCACGTTGAACGTCGATCAAGCGACACGGCGTTGTTGTGAATTCGAGCATGCGTAGTAACTAAATAGTAAACAAAGTAACTCGAGACAATATTAGTTCACGGTTGTATACTCGACGTTCGATGTGATGCGAATACTTCGAAGAGATATCTAACGTTAGTGAAAAATAGAAGTCGATTTTACGTCTAAAGGATTGATTTCCAGACGTTTCTTAACGTACCGCACGCGTATCGAACGAAAATTCAAAGTCGATTTTCTCGAAAACAAAACCTCAAACGAAAAATTTTTATTCTATATTTTCGATTTCTTTTTTCGCGTAGAATCACCCCTTTCCGCTTGTACCACCAGTTACCAACCACACCCTGTATATCTAATTACAATCAGCTAAATTATATTTAGAAAAATGCTAATTCGCGGAAGACAGAAAATCATCGGTGGTCACTGCAATTGCCCGTAACAGCACACGCGTGTATTTAAAACAACGTTTCACATCGAATTCCCTTGTTTCGATAATTCATCCAGATTCACCGTATATATTCGTTGTTCGCGACAAATCACACGGTCCACGTTGTAACAGTAATTTTATCGTCATTTACCTCCTCCTCTAAATAGCAAAATACAGCGACAGATATAGCAAAAGAGTCAACAAACACCGAAATCCCCTAATCACTGGACTACTTGACACGACGGACCAGATTCGCAGGCTGAAGAGGCACTACCCGCTAGACCTAAACGCTAGATTCATTTAGTTATCCAAATTAAGCATATGCACTAACTTATAATACCTACAAATTATCTATAATAAGAATTAACTTATTGTAAATATACAGCCATGTCACTGCGCCATGCCAGAAAAATTACTGAAAATTCTCAACGCGAGAATTGATTGTAATTTCAACAAATAAATAAAAAAAAATTACCTCCTCTAGGACCGGAACGATTATTCAAACGACGCAGCGTATTTCCGGGAGAAACGCGTGCCACGTTAAGCTATTCGTAGCGCGACAATATCCCTAAAAGGTAAAACACGCCGAGGCTCGAAAATCATATTCCTCGCGCACGTCTGAGATTCTTCCTCTTGGAAGAAATTTTTTTCGCTCTTCGCTGTCTGTGCTTTCTACGCGCGCGCGCGTACTAACAAACGGTGGTTCGTTGCTTGCGCCGGTCATTATGAAAACGTTGTTTGTTCATGTGTCTCTGGTTTCGAGATATTTGAAGTTTTGCGTTTGACGCGTGAGCCGAACTGAAGAGTCCAAAAGTTGCAAGAAAGAGCTGTGTCACGAAAGATCGAGAAATGAGAATTTCCATTAACTCCGAAATAAAATTTAGATGTCCAGTTATCATTCCTCGATTCGTAATTACATGGCAGGAGTTCCATTTGTACAGCGATCGTTTATTATGGACGATAGTTTCGAAAATGTTGTGTGCGAAAAATTTCTGTGCACGAGAGACTCTTTCAATGTAATTTTTAGATTTTAGCGCAGCGCAAATAGGATAATGAACGAAACGGTTTCCTAGATGCACTATTTTCACGTTGGTAGGCTTTTCATAAAAGTCTTAATATCTCGCAACTCGACCCAGCGGTTCAACCTCTATTACTTTGCGAAGATGCTCTCAGACTATTGTAGCGCAAATGGACGCGGCTCAAACTAAGTGACAAACTCGCTTTTTTCTTTTTTACATTTTTTTTTTCTTTTATTGATTTAGGTCACTTTACATAGTATAGTATTCTATGGTATCCTCATTGGTATGCAGAACATTTCCCAATAAAGAGTGAGAATTTTCAATTTTCCCATTTACGCTATCTTCTACGAGCACTCTTCGATTATCGATCGGTTTTCTCGTAATTAATCAAAAAACCATTTTTTGCAGCCACCTGCTGTGAGGATTATGTGTTGAAATTTTCAACTCTCAGGATGAATATTTCTATTTCGACGAGGCTGGGCTCCCTAAAAATTCAATCGCGTAGAAATAACAGAACAGTGAATAATCGTATCTCGTGAAAATTTCGCAGAAATTGTAAGAAAGTCAAAGCACGCTACAAATTGCAAAGATTAAAAGCAACGCGTGTAAACGCGTTCGCTGGGTCGCACGAGATAATTCAACTTAACGAACGAGCAACGAAACGCGCGTACAACGTCGGCTCGTATTATTTCGACCGAATTTTCGATTCACCTGGCCCCCTCCCTTCCACCGTTCCCGTAACAACGAACAAAAAGATCGTTTCGTTGTTCGTTATCCGGACGAAAATTCGCCCCGATTCTGGCTTTTCCTCTCATTGAAAGCCGCTTTTTTCCTCCCAGAAACGTCACGCATTGTCACGGTTTCAAACAGAAAAAAAATTATCCCCCGAGCGGGCAAAAAGATAGAAAGGATCCAACCACTCGAATTTTTCCAACGTTATCTATCAGTCGGTATCGAATTTCTACTTCCAATCGGTTGGTTAAGTTTGCATGTGAAAATAGTTTCTCTTTTCTTTTTTCTTTTCTTCCAAATAACGGGAAGGACGATGAGGATACTTTGTTCTTATAGGATCTTGTAATTTACATCGTAGTTTGTGAGGTTAGGTGAAGTTAAGTCTCGAAACAACTTGACTCTCTACGGATTTCGTGCTAATGTACCAAACAATTAATTATCAAAGGAATCGCGTTAACGATCGACCTAGCAGATTATAATTTTGGTTAATTTTCTGCTATAATGTGGAATATGCAACGTATGCCGAATACAGGTTGGTCGTAAACAAGGGTCCATAATTTAGAAGAGCTACAGCACAAGAAGCGTCTTACGGATTTCACTGTAAATCGTTGTCTCGATGGAAAATTTAAAAAAAAAAAAGAATGAAAAAAATTTGTATTCTACATTTTCAACTTCTTTTTTCGCGTAGAATCACTCCCCTTCCGCTTGTACCACTAGTTACCAACCACCCTGTATATTGTAACAATTAATGTAATAATGATAGTGAATATTATGAGCATTCTGTGTATTTTTGTGTCTTGAAACTTCTCATAAACGCAGAAAGATCCTCAGTCTAGTGATAATAGAAAGTTGGGTGGTTGATTAATTTAATTAATCTGTTGAGAGAGGCTGATATATGTTTCAAGCATGCTACTGTTGAAAGTTTCAGCTTGCAAGTTGTTCGCGCCATTTAATTGCGTCATTTTTTTCGCCAAACTTCTCTGATAATTTCTTTGATAAACGAACTTACGCGAGTGAATTATTTGTCGCTAGCAATTTATACAGAAACTTATTAATCTATGTACAGTGGCTGCAAAAGATAATTACGCGTTTCCTTTGTTTTCCAATGAAGCCTTTTTTTTTTTAAATTAGATTCGATATTTTATGTTCACAGCATCGCGTCATATACTCAGACTTAATTAATTATGTAGAACATAAATCGAATAAATCGATAAATACAACGATACGCAATTTTGTACCGTTTCTGACCACTGTGTAAGACGTCGCTTCAAGGAATTTGTATTTTTCCGACTAGAAATTCCAATGGAACAGTCGCAGAAAATAATTGGACTTTTTTTTTTATCTTCCATATCGGTTTTCCCAATGAATCATGGCTTTTTAACGCTGATAAATCGACGACTTGAAGCAATTACCAACGTCGAAACGTCTGCTGATTAAGCTTGAGATCAACTGGACGTTGTGCGCGCGATTTCTCCGCCAGATAACGCAGATTTCAAGCGACGATAAGTTTGTGCAGTTACACGGCCGACGATAATTATATTTTCTGTGACACCGGGAATGTGGCTTTTTTTTCGTTTCCCTCGTATTTCGATTATCAAGGCGTACAAAGTACACGTCTTTATTGCGATTATCGAACGATCCGAGGCTTTGCATCGCGCTATCATTCGCCAAGCTTCTTATCGTTCGATCGTTGCAACGGTATTTAACTGGATGTTTCATGTTTCGAAACTATCGTGCACCTAAATCGTTGTATTTTACATTCTATTACTTTTTGATAGCAAATCATCGAATAGAAAATATCATCTTCCTGCGAGGTTCTCTGTTACTATTTTAGTTTATCGTGATTTTACTTTATTTTAAAGCTGTACAAAACTCTGTACAGAGTTCAAAGATTGTTCCTCTTCGTGTATTATTCTGCTGAGAAAACTTCGCTCCATCTATTATTATATTATTATTAATACAATCTATTATTAGTATAATTTATTTTTAATTAATTTTATTTAATTAGTTGTTACTTTAATTCCCATTTTTTACCGTTAAATTACCAGTTTGCTTCTTTCAAAGTAGAAACGATTACAAGAATGTGAATTGGTGCCATTTTTCTCTTTACGAAATGTTAAATGTTAAGTGTTGATAATGTTGAATCAATTAAATTGTATATAATTGGCAGGAAAGCGTATCTCGATTAACAAGGGAAATTCGGCAGCTCGAAAATTCAACAAAATTTACAACTTTGCACAAATGTAGTTCGTGTAATGCCAATAACCACTTTTTTTCTCCTACTAGAGAATTTTCGATTTTTCGTATCATGGTAAGTATCGATACAGGATAAATGGCAAATTAAACGTTGCAATGTTTTTTATGGTCTATGTCGTGGATGTGAGAAATTAAAAAAAAGAAATTGTTTGTCAAGACTTACCCTTACCACCTATAATTTTGTGAAGTTTCATTTTTTGCTGTCACACGAATAAATGGTCCTCGAAGAGGTCTTTACGAATATATAAACGATTAGAAAAAACAACATTTTTTGAACAATTTTTGAATCTCGAACATAAATCGAAGACTGCAACGTACAACGCTAACTGTGAGCCTCTGTCGAGTTGTGGTAGCTCGTGCAAATTATTTATATTAATTCAATTCTACTAATTACATTCATTAAATTATATATATAATTTCGTATTTGTACAAGCATAGAGGATTCGTATTCGACAATGTTTAATTTTTAATATCGTTCTATTGAATTTTTATTTGGGATTTATTAAAGAAAGCTTTGTCTTCCATTGCGGATTTTATTTATTTATTTTCTCCCTTTCATGTTCTCTCTCTTTATTCGCGCGATACACTAAATCCACCATACATACGTACTCATACATACGTACATACATACGATTCATCCTCATTATTTGTCGTTGGATATTACATTTGTTCAAAGTTTCTAATTTTTTTCGATCGTCGTGTTGCCGAACTTTCGTCATAACGCAGATCTCGCCTCGATTAGAAACAACAGAACAACTATAAATAACAATTACGAATAACGTACAGTAACGAGTAACAAATTGGTCAGGTTGGAATCAGTTGAACTGCGAAATATCAAGATGCTGATCTTTCACATCGCATCGTATAATTTACAAATGAATATAAAGCTGATTTTGTATGTGGAGCAGGCGGCAAGCACGCGGAATATGAAACGTCACGTATCTTAGGAACGCGCGCGGAAACTAATAATAAAAGTCGGAAACGTGATTTAACGTGTGGTGTGAACAGTTCGCCGGCTACCAGGCGCAATATTGTTATCTGTGTCGCTCGTTTCTTGTGGGAAAATTGGTCACGTGCTGGCTTTTATTTTGCACGTAGCTGTGAGTATAATTCGGCCGTTGAAATTCACCTACAGTGTTTCCTTTTTTTTTTTATTTGAACGCTAGTCAGTTTCTAATAACGTTATAAAAATGTAAATTGCCGTAATAAAGGAAATCACTGTATTATGAGATAATGTGTTTTAACTTGTTCGGTATTTCAATCGAATTGAAATGACATCATCGAAGTGGTTCGCGTTTCTTCTTTCCGGCGGCCAGATGCGCTTTAACTAACGCTATTATGGAAAATCTATATTCCTTTCTTGGCTAGAACGAAGATATTGCATTCGAATGTCATTACGGAAGATTGTCATTCCCCGTCTGTTTCTCACGAGCTCGTTTTCTGTGCACGGTGTTTCGAGCATCGAAGATCTGTCGATGGTTACACTAAACGATGATTAAACAGCAATCTCCTGCGGAATGTTGCTAAAGTGTTGTGTCATCAATAACGAGTCAATTTTATTGACGATAATCTATCGGGTTTTCATTATAATGTGTTTTCATTCTCAAGTTGTTAAACCCTGCATGTTCTTTCACAAATTTTTAGCTCGACGTTTATCTCGTTGAATTTTAAACAAACTATGCTATTTTCTTTCAAAAAGAAAATTCATTTTATACGATGGAAATTATTTCAATAAGATCGGTTGGTGTTGGTAAACGTAGCTATATTTATTTCTCTTCTTTCCATCGTCCTTCCCAAGTAACTTTTCCATCGCGTTTCAGTATTTTCTCCACAGTTTGTTACACGATTCTTATAGACATTATGACACTAATATTTCCAAAATATCACTGTCATTTATTTTATTAGCCCTCCAACCGTAGGAAAACTTCCTCTTAAACCAACGTATTCTCAAATATCGTCTAGTCCTCAAACCTCACCCTCTTCAACTTGCCCCCTGTATCCTCTTCATCTCCTCGATCATCAGTCATCACCCCTTGTAGCACGGTCTTTCTCATGTAGCCCTTCCTTTGGTGAATAACAAAATGTCTTACAGTCTACAAACTTCCGCCTTTCCATCTTCTTCCTTACGTCGTTTTAATTATTTGTTCCTTTGAAATGGTGTTCTCGCTACGATAAAATTAAGAAACAACGACGTCCCGGTTAATTGGCACTTGTTTGATATATTTCGATAGATACTAATTACTACTTTTAACTCTTTACGTAATGATCATTACGTTAATTGAAATAATTACGTCAATATAATTATATTTATTTCAACAAATGCTAATTACTATTCACAACATTTTATATAATAATTACGTAACATACGAATATGCAAATATACTACGTATTCAAAAATAACAAAATTATACCAATGCCAGTAAAAAATAGAACATGGTATTTTTATTTCTGCAATCTATCACGTTATCAATAACAATAACAATTTAATACTGATCGATCGATCCTTTTTGCCGGCTAGTCGCCTATTAATCACTGCATCCCCATCAAATTCAAATCTTTCAATTAAATTTACTCAATTTCGGATCATCGGCGGTTGCTAGGTATCTGCATAACGCGGGTCAACTGTTCGTTAACGTGCGCGCGTAGAAAATACACACAGCGAAGAAAGTTCTTGCCAGGGGAAGAATGTCAGATATGCGCGAAGAATATGGCTGTCGGCGTATCTCTGCGCGTTTTACTTCTGAGGGATATCGTCGTCCTGCAAATACCTTAACACGCGTCGGCTGGCAATCCACGAGCGGATGGAGCGTTTATCGTGTTTCAATCCAACGGAGGGTTAAGTGCGTCGAGAGGAAAAAAAGCTCTTGCACTCTCTTTGCTCCGCCGGCTGTTGGGTCTCTGCCAGCGACAGATAATAACCTTCAGCCACCGTTGCCGACGACCAAGCACTTTGCATTAACGTCGAATTAAAACGCGCCGCGGACGTTTCACTCGTCCGTTTTTTTTCCGCGCTCGTTTACACGCTCCTTCTGTCTCTTCTTTTATCTTTCTGCTCATTTAGCGTCTCCGTAGTTTATCGTTTATTCGTGGCTGTTGAAGAGCGCGAGCTGTTTAGGTGAGTTGAGCGTAGAAATGGTTGGCAGATCGAGTACGTGGGTTTTGAAATATCGTAGTTTCTGCAGTTGGAATTCACCTGCATGTTCTGCGCTGCAGATTACGAAGACAGATGCTGCTCGAACATGGTTTCTGCAGTAAAATATTTATATCGTTGTACTTTTGGATTTTGCTGCTGTAAATTTTTATGGCGTTTGCCGCCTTGTTCTAGCTGGGTAAATGAAAGGGTTGATAAATCGTTCCAGTTAATAAGTAAGATGTCTTGATAACGATACTCGGTTGAATTTTTCTCAGATTGTCGGAGATAATCTTTAGGTGAAAATTTATGTCGTTAATTCAGTAGATCGGTTTCATCAATTTTAATGGCGCTCGCGAGTTTGTTCAGTCTTCCTGATAAAAGTGTGCTTTAGTTGAAGATTCTATCCTCGGTTAGTCTAACGAGTTAATTCGATTTATTCAATTAGCCTAACGTTTCAGAAATTTCTTCTACGATGTAACACAGGCGTATTCAATTTATATGTATGCATTTATCATTTATTATTTTATATGTATCATTTATATGTATTAGTAACGATTATATGCAAAACGTGGACAAGGAAAATGTTATCGAAAGGTGGAAAAGTAACGGAATTTTTTGAGAACAAGGAGAAGAGAAGAAGAGAAGAGAAACGTAGATCGTAATTCGCGAGCGAAGCACTAAACTGATCGCTCCATTTTTCAAACGAGCACAGATATAGCATCGAGCGATTTTTCTCTGACGCACCGGACAATTGGCTCGAACTGATTAATTGTATTAGCGAGGGGGGAACGTCGTTAATCGTGGTAATTTGACAAATGACTATTTTGCAGAGGCTTGTCGTGGCTCGATTTTCCTCCAACGTCACTGAAATTCCATTATCGCGGAGCGAGCCGTGCGAAACGGAATGGAAACCGCAACAAAATTCGCAACGTACGACTATCATCCACACTTTCGCTCTGTTTGTTCTTCGTGATTGCAGGATCCTCGATTTCCAGAGGATTTTCTTGTAATCCTGACCTCTTCTGTGCTCTTCCTTTGATCAAACACCTTTCTCTAATTTTCTTCTTGCGCTAGCGAAACTGAAAATTGAAAAATTCAGAAGCAATTAATCGCGGATAATATTTTAGTTTACTCAGTTGCTGAATGATGATTATGAAATCTTATTACTATTAAGAAACATTATTTCTTTTATCTGGTTAATTTTAACCCCTGAACGCTTGATCTCTAAAGCAATGAATATGGAATTTGTTTAGGTTTTATTAGTCGTTGAATGACAATTTTAAAACCAATTGAAACAATTTCAATTTTTGAAGACTTAACTTATGAAGCAATCAATAATTTGCTTCAGTTTAATTACTAAATGTGTTATAATCGAGAAACATATTTTCCTTCTATTGATTAATTTCAATCCCTGAACACCTACCCTATGAAGCAATTAATAATTTCCTTCAGTTTAATTACTTAATTTATAGTATTTGAGAACGCACAATTCCTTCTGTTGCTTAATTTCAACTTGTGGATACCTAACCTCAATTAATGATTTGTTTTATCTTAATTAGTCAGTGAATGAAGAATATGAAGTTTATTACTCCTTCTATTGGGTAATTTCAATTTCTGAACACCTAACCTACGAAGCAATTAATAATTTCCTTCAGTTTAATTACTTAATTTATAGTATTTGAGAACGCACAATTCCTTCTGTTGCTTAATTTCAACTTGTGGATACCTAACCTCAATTAATGATTTGTTTTATCTTAATTAGTCAGTGAATGAAGAATATGAAGTTTATTGCTCCTTCTATTGGGTAATTTCAATTTCTGAACACCTACCCTATGAAGCAATTAATAATTTCCTTCAGTTTAATTACTTAATTTATAGTATTTGAGAACGCACAATTCCTTCTGTTGCTTAATTTCAACTTGTGGATACCTAACCTCAATTAATGATTTGTTTTATCTTAATTAGTCAGTGAATGAAGAATATGAAGTTTATTGCTCCTTCTATTGGGTAATTTCAATTTCTGAACACCTACCCTATGAAGCAATTAATAATTTCCTTCAGTTTAATTACTTAATTTATAGTATTTGAGAACGCACAATTCCTTCTGTTGCTTAATTTCAACTTGTGGATACCTAACCTCAATTAATGATTTGTTTTATCTTAATTAGTCAGTGAATGAAGAATATGAAGTTTATTGCTCCTTCTATTGGGTAATTTCAATTTCTGAACACCTAACCTCTGAAGCAATTAATAATTTCGTTCAGTTTAAAATTACTTAATGTATAATATCTGAGAACACACATTTTCCTTCTATTGCTTAATTTCAACCTGTGGATACCTAACCTCAATTAATGATTTGTTTTATCTTAATCAGTTAGTAAATGACAATTATGAAACCTATTACTCCTTCTACCAGTTAATTTCAACTTCTGAATGCCAAACACCTGAAGCTATCGATAATTTGTTCTAGTTTAATTAGTTAGCGAACGATAATTAGTTACGAATTCTATTATTTCTTTTCAGCTCTGAATATCTAATCTCTAAAGCGATCAATATGTCATTTGTTTTAGCGTAGTTAGTGAGCGATCTATAATTGTGAAACTTGTTCCTTCCATCTGGTTGATTTCAACCTTTGAATAACTTTGTCCGTAAGGAATATCAGAATTGACAGGATTATATCGAAAATAAGTGTGCAAAGAAATTATTCGTTATCGCAAAAGGTGAACGATAGAAATATTAAATATGAAATTAAATTAATCGATATCTTTCAGCTACACCATTTTGGCGAAACATAGGACCACGTTTATGAATTAAAAAGGAAAAGTTCGTTGAAATGTTCGTTACTTTGGGATTGCGTTGCTGCATAATCTGAACTCGATGTTGCAAAATATATCGTGTATATGGAATTTTCATTTGATGAAAATGCGAACGCCCCGACAACGCGCGATATAAATGCAAATGGCAACAAAAAGAGAAAAAAGGATGAGAGGAAACGATGGCGGAGGCACCAGTGACAAATGAACGCGATGGGAACGTAAACGTTGGCTAACAAAGTGAGCCATCGGAAAAAAATATTTCGTGAAAGCGGTCGTTTTGATTTGCGAAAGCCGTCGTTCCGCTCTGACATCGGATCGATCGATCGTGTGCACGCGAATTTGAATATATTTATAATCGCTGCGTCGAAATGGCTGCATTCTTGATCGAAGTAATTTATCGACAAGCGTTGGCGTGTTCCGAGTTCTGGAAAATTTTCTTTCATTTTTCTGTCCTTAATCTTCCCTACGAACAATTTATTGAAATTAAAATTCAATATATAGTAGAGCCTTCTTTTTTCCAAAATAGGCAGATAAAATTCTCGTTATTTTGCTCGAATAATATAACTATCATCTTTTTTTATACGAAATTTCCTTTCTTTTTTTCGAATACGTATTAAGATCAATCGACAGATTCTTTAAATATTTATATAATTTTTTCAATATAAGTAACAACTGCATTGAGTTGCGTTCTTTTTGTACTTCGAACTACTGGAGCTCTTTTTCGACTGCCGCGAATGCTTCGGCGCGAGAAACCTCTTCATTATCGCTCTCGTTTGTTGTTTCCACTTCTATAAAATCGCCATTATTATCGTCTTCTTTCGCGATGAAACCATTTCATTACATCTGTATATTTAAGGCTTCTTTGCTGTTTCCAGTATCAGAAGAATCTACATGCTCCGGGCAATTTTCAATATTAAGTTTCTCCTTTTGAATATCCGTGACGATCGCTTTCCCAATACCATCGCGTCTGGTTGCTAATTCTATCGCACCTACATCGCTTTCGAGCTTTTTCAATTGTACATCGTATCTTGTTTCGATACGCTAGTTGAAACGCTATTAGTTTCATATTAAATCATTATAATCGGAATTTACTCGATCGAATAGACGGAAGAATACGTTGTATATAAACAGCGATAAAATATGTAGACATTTGAAAGGAAAAAAAAAGCATCTGTTACTGGGAAATATTTTGTTTGAATAATGGAACGTTCGAATAAGGGAGGCTGTACTTATAATAATAATTTGTTAATTTTAGCAATATAATAGCGCATTACCATACTACATTTTTCTTCTTAATTTTTCGTTCAAACGAATTTACTAATGTTAAAATTCGATATAATTATTCTGTAATTTTACCAAGAAAAGCGTGTATTACAATATCATATCGGCGAAATGCTTTTTCATCAACGAATCTCTGTTATTATACTTCTTGATTCATTTCTCTTTTTACATTTCTTTCTTTCAATTTTATTTCATTCCATAGTCATTTTTGCAGAATTACTCGTATTGCGCATGTGTTGCGAATTATCTTTCCCTCTCGGTCAAACGATCTTTCAAAATGCATTTATTATACATGTGCGAGTTGCACGGTATGTTTTTATTAACGAAATTATTCCAACAACAACAACAACGAGAACAACAGAGAGCAACGTTATCGGACCAATAATTTCTGCCGGAATCTCACGAACGAACGTTTCGAGGCGAGCTGCGCGTTTCCGAATTCATTAATTCGCGTGAACGCAGCCTGGCTATCCTCGGCCACTTTTACCTCGGTTTATCATCCCTCTAATATTCCATTAACGTGAAACGCCGCGCGTATAATGCACCCCGAACATACGCAAACATCGTGCACGCGAAATTTATTCCAATTATGTTAATATTCGCGAGAGACACTTGTTTTCGCCTCGAAATGCCCTCGCTTTCTGTATACGAAAATTTCGCGGGAACAGTCGTCGTCGTGTCGTTAAATAGAACTTTAAATCGAACTTTATCTCCAAATTTTGCAAATGTTTCCAATATTTTTTCTTTCAACGAAAATCTCTTTATTTTCTTTTCTTCCCTTTTGTCGATGAAGTGATTCATCGGTTTGTTTGGTACCACGAAATTTGCACAAATAAGAAATTTATCAGTGGATGATTGATTCGGTGGACTCTATTATTCTCATATTACAGGGAATTACAATAAACCGAATTATAAAATAAGATTACGTATCGATTTTCGATTTATTGATATCCTCGTACTAATGAAATTCACATCTAGACATTTTTCTAAATATGAAGATTATTCGTGCACGATTCGTTTAACAGGCCACTGTTATTCTCGAATTAAACCGGTTTCTTTTTATTAAATTACAGACTGAATTATAGGATGAAATTACCAACCGTGTAATTATGAATATCTCCGCAGTTGCGAAATTGCTATATTGATTTATTAATACGGCGTTATGTTATATTCACTCATGAATGACAAATATGATTATATTCTACCGAGTGTAACCGGTAAATTAATTAAGCTATAGCAATCAATGACACGGATAAATACACGGAATTAAACATGACCGTGTTGAATTTAATGTAACTCTAGCTACTTGCGCGACATTCAAGTTTCATAAGTTCGGGAGAGAGTTTCATGGAATGCAGTCGGAGCGAAACACGTTCTCGTCTCGTACGAGCGTCTCACGAGGTTTTCATCGATCGGAATCCGACGTGCTCTATGGTTCCTCAGGTTTGCTTGTTCCTACGTCGAAATCCAGGTATCGATAGAAAACGGATATCCTACACGTCCTGCGCAGAAACGTTTTCTGCGTTATTTGCAAGTCATCCTGAAATACGGCCGCACGTCGTATTGATCGATGGGAGAGATAATAATAGCGGGCCGTGGCACGACGAAGCCGAGATTTGATAAGGAAATTCATTAACGCGTCCCACTTCGCCACGAAATCGGACACTCTTCCGTTTCTTTTTTCTCTCTCTCTCTCTGTCTTTGCATACTGTGGCGTCCCGTCAGTCCACAAATTACAAGTCGCACAGTGTAGCATGCGGTGGACGAGGGTCGAGCGTAATCATTGTTCGATTCTGACTTTATTATTCGATGATATCAGTTTGTTAGTAAGAAATATAAAGTGTAAACATTAATTTCGTAGAAGATCGATAGAGACTTGGTAAAAATCGTTTGTACATGAAAATTGAATCGCTCGAAAATTACAAGCATATCGGCTTGTTCGTTCTTATTATATCTTTTTATTTATATTTATTTTATATACAGGATGGTTGGTAACTGATGGTACGAAATTGCTATATTGATTTATTAATACGGCGTTATGTTATATTCACTCATGAATGACAAATATGATTATATTCTACCGAGTGTAACCGGTAAATTAATTAAGCTATAGCAATCAATGACACGGATAAATACACGGAATTAAACATGACCGTGTTGAATTTAATGTAACTCTAGCTACTTGCGCGACATTCAAGTTTCATAAGTTCGGGAGAGAGTTTCATGGAATGCAGTCGGAGCGAAACACGTTCTCGTCTCGTACGAGCGTCTCACGAGGTTTTCATCGATCGGAATCCGACGTGCTCTATGGTTCCTCAGGTTTGCTTGTTCCTACGTCGAAATCCAGGTATCGATAGAAAACGGATATCCTACACGTCCTGCGCAGAAACGTTTTCTGCGTTATTTGCAAGTCATCCTGAAATACGGCCGCACGTCGTATTGATCGATGGGAGAGATAATAATAGCGGGCCGTGGCACGACGAAGCCGAGATTTGATAAGGAAATTCATTAACGCGTCCCACTTCGCCACGAAATCGGACACTCTTCCGTTTCTTTTTTCTCTCTCTCTCTCTGTCTTTGCATACTGTGGCGTCCCGTCAGTCCACAAATTACAAGTCGCACAGTGTAGCATGCGGTGGACGAGGGTCGAGCGTAATCATTGTTCGATTCTGACTTTATTATTCGATGATATCAGTTTGTTAGTAAGAAATATAAAGTGTAAACATTAATTTCGTAGAAGATCGATAGAGACTTGGTAAAAATCGTTTGTACATGAAAATTGAATCGCTCGAAAATTACAAGCATATCGGCTTGTTCGTTCTTATTATATCTTTTTATTTATATTTATTTTATATACAGGATGGTTGGTAACTGATGGTACAAGTGAAAAGGGGGTGATTCTACGCGAAAAAAGAAGTCGAAAATATAAAATAACAATTTTTCGTTTGAGGCTTTGTTTTCGAGAAAATCGACTTTGAATTTTCGCTCGGTACGCGTGCACTTTATCACGTCTCGTTATAACGGATCTCACTGTAAATCGTTGTCCCGATGGAAAAATTACAAAAAAAAAAAAAAAAAAAAATTGTTATTATATATTTCCGACTTCTTTTTTCGCGTAGAATCATCCCCTTTCCGCTTGTACCACCAGTTACCAACCACCATGTATATTCATTATATGCTTGTGAATCTTGGTTAAATAGCGTTTGTTACACTTTTTAAGTGTACAGAATTTAACCCTTTCGCTTCGAGCGTCGCATATAGGCTGCGACCACGCGACGACTCCTGGGTCTGGTACCCCATATATCCGACATGCAAATGATGCATATACCAGTGCTATCTGTAGTCAATAATATATTTTTTTGTCATCGGCAGAACATTTTCTGTTGATTTTATTGACATGTTGGATTAATTACTTCTTAAGTGTCGTTTGTATTATAGTAAAAATGATAAAAGATTCGAATCACGATATGAGTGTAAAGATCGCAATGTTGGCTTGCGTATAGATCCTTATTTCAAAATATATCATACAAAATTACATTACTAATCTTTGCATATTAATATATTAACTAATTTGTGTTTCATAATTAATTATATTAAACATTTTGTGCTTATTTCTACGTATTTCTGTCGCGCATTTTTGTCCATTTTGACAGTACTTCGGTGGGCTGAATTTCCGAAGCGAAAGGATTAAGCAAAGATGCGTATGGCTTTAATTTTCAATTTGAACGTTTCTCTCTCTCTCTTTGAAGAGAGCAATTTGATAAAAAATGGTACAAAACGTCCTGTAATTTTGATCGTTCTGTGTTAAGATTGTAGTCCATTGTTGTACAGGGAGGACCAGTTAATTAGAGTCACCTAAATGTCTGGAGGAGCCACGCTGCTCAACTTGGCAAATTAAAATGCGTGAAATGATTACAAACATTGAATCATTAATCAAACTTCCTACAAGATACGGGTGTACCTTGGATCATTCTAGTGTCGGCGGTACACTTCTCATTGGTGTTTCATTGGTACACTTTTCGATAAAATGGGGACAAGTCATGGATGGAATTTTAAGAGATCGTTGTGAAGGGAAGCAATCGATCTTCAAACACACGGTAATCTCAGCCATAGAAAAAAATTGTTAATGTCTTCAGAGACGTCTGGGTTTTTATGATTTTCGAACAAGAAAAGCATTATTCGTTTTTCTATCCGCTACACGATGTAAAAACATCTTTGAAAAAAAAAAAAAAAATGAACTCGATATTATGAAAGTTGAGGCTTCGCGTTCTAAAATGAGCCTTTTTCTTTCCTCGCCAAGTTAGAACTGAAGTTACAACAGTTTAAATATCCATCATTTTTTCATTTTTGTATTTTAGCATAAAATTTGTTACTTCATGCGCATCTCATATGCATCTCATAATAGAATTCCAAATAAAGCGCAATTTCTTAGAGCTTTCCAATAAGTGTAGCTTTCCATAAAAATTTGATACCGCGAAAATGAGACGCGAAATGACTAAAAAATACTTCATTGGAAAATAACAGTACGTGCAAATACTTTTCGTAGCCACTGAAGATATTCAGGTAATCGCATTTTACCGATCCACACTATATAACCTTTTTCTGGTACAAACTGCTACATTGCATGTTCCTTATTTATTTATTTATCTATGTTTTTAGCGAAATACATTTGTAGTAGCGAATTGGATAGAGACATTCCTTCTTTGCTGCTGGAAAATTTTGGAAGTCTAAGGGAAACTCTATTCGTTTTCTAAATGTCATCGTAATATCTGGCAAAATGAAAATAGTGACAAAGATTTGATTTGTAGACGTTTATTCGTGTCGGGTCAGTGATTTCAAATTGCAGGAAAACTTACACGCGCATTTTTGTTATCTTCGTTGCCCATCCTCATTTAAATGCCGCACTGTGCGTCGCCAGAATCGTTTTCAACACTGTGCCAAGTATTATATCCTATGTTCTTCTCTGGGTCTTGAAAGAAAAGTCTGACTTGAGAGTGATTCTTCTCGAAGATTGATGCAAAATTTTACATTTTATATTCCATATACATATATATAAATATATATGTATATTTCAAATTGCATATTGTATTATTTTCAGTTCACTGGAGCGTTTATAATATCGCCTGGCGAGTTTATTTAATTTATAAACAACTTACAATCCAACGCAAAATACAAACGATTAATTACATAATCCATAAAAATAAAATTCAACACAAAATACAAAGCGAAATAATAAAATTAATACTATATATATATATATATTAATTACACAGTATTAATTTTATTATTTCGTTTGTATTTTGTGTTGGATTCTAAGTTGTTTATAAATTAAATAAACTCGCCAGGCGATGTTATAAACGCTCTAGTGAACTGGAAATAATACAATGTGCAATTTCAAGTACTATCTCTAAAATACAGTTAATATTAACTGTATGAATCGAATAAAATAGTTTTAGCTGCAGCGTGGGTAGAACGATGCGTTTCGATAAATTTCGTCAAATACAAATTGCGTATAATATTTCAATATTTTACGTCTCACGCGATTTTGTAACCGCGAATTGTCGATGTTTAAAAAGCCATCTTTGAAACGCGAGCAAAATATATGCGCACAAAATAGATATGAAAAGTAAAAATATACGTACCTGTACGAAACATGAAATATTCCAAAAATTATTAATTATTTATACAAAGATCGAACATGATGTAATATAGAGTCAGTATATATAAAGATCACATACGATTATCTAACATAAATTCTAATAAAATTCTAATAATAATAACAATAATTTATACTTTAGGCCCATAGCCTATTTTGAGCATGTTGTCACAGTCTCGTTCCTACGCTATAGTTTCTTACGCTATATCATATTCTTACGTCGAGTTCTAAAGTTACTATATTATATTGCTATTTTATCGTGTTGTACAGTAAAATAAAGTGAGCTACACCGATGAGAAATATCGAAATTTTTGAAGAATTTACACCATCAACAAACAATTCGGAGCGTAACGAAAAACGCTAATAAAAATTCGCGGTGTTTCGTCTGGTGTTTCGAAAAACATGGCTGATGGCGTTGAAAAAGCCTCCCGTTCGTATTTCGACTTCTCCGCTGTTTGCTTTAAAAACTGCAGCGGCACGTCCGGCTGTTATACGACGATCGATGTGTTCGAGTAATTTATCTATTTATTCTAGCGCCGTTTCGTCGTCCAGTAATCGAGCGTTTACGCCAGCATTACGTGTACGCCACCGTGTCCTTGCATAATCCGATGATAGCGATGGATTTCGAGTTCTCAAAGTTACAGTCGCTCTTAGCCTTTCCTTGGTCGTTCCCTTGGCCACGCGTTTTCCTCGCAATTAAAAAAATTTCAAGTCATTTGAAAATCGTCGTCAGATTATTTCAAGGTCGTTCCAGATCAACCGGAGAAAATTTAAGATGATTCAATGGCGTTTGGCAGAACCATTCGACATTTTTCGTAGCCAATGGAATGCTATTTCAAGATCATTCTGAATCGCTGGAATATTACTTCGAGATTATTCTAGATCGCTACGATACTATTTCAAGTCGTTCTAGATCGCTAGGACATTATTTCAAGTCATCCTGGATCGCTAGGATATTATTTCAAGTCATTCTAAATCGCTAGGATATTATTTCAAGTTATTCTAGATCGCCATGATATTATTTCCAATTATCGTTGATCGGTAGGATATTATTTCAAGGTCATTCGTGGTTACCCGGTGACATTCAAGATTATACAATAAGACCAACGGTATGCTGTTTCAAGGTCGTTTAAGATCTGTGTAACACTCTTTTCTAATTTATCCAAGATGCCTCTGAGATGTTATTTCAAGGTACGTCAAAGGTCATGCCAATTTACTCAACGTCATTCACGATTGTCGAAGGTCATGTTATAATCGCTCGAATGTCGTGTACCAGCGATTGCAACTCATCTTAAGGTTATTTATGGATTATCTCGAGGTTATACAAGACGAGATTTCAATCGAAGATCGATTAATCTGTCTCAATGGAAAATCAATTAATCAATCTCTATATTTAATTTGACATCTCACGTTGTACCATTAAAATTATTCGAAGATTGTGTAAACGTCGTACAGAAATTAGCACATCTGGAACCCTCGGAAGACTTTCGAACGCTTGCAAGCTGACGATACTTTAACTGCTCAGAATCCAAATCGAGATCCTGAAAATTTTGGTAACTTTTCGAGAGATCCGAAAATGTTATCAGGTTAGTTACACGATATATGCGTGGAGTTAATTTCAATCGACAGTTTCTTCAAGTTTTTGCTTGATCCGATTGGGATCAATTCGTAGCTGTCGCTAACGAAAGCTGATGAAGCTCTCGTTGCACAGCAATGAGCCGACTTCTGGACTTGAGAGACACCTAGAACGTTGCGGAATCGCGTAAATCGTCCCGACGAGTTTCCATCTGCCCTACTTCTTGCTAATGATACATTGTAGAAAGTTTAGTCTTACACAAATCCGAGTTGGGAAACGGTCCGCTTCGCCGACGCTCCGTCGTGATTCCACGCTTATGCCATTTTCGATATTCTGTCAGATGTTCGATATTTTATTAGGGTAGGCTGATTCTCCAGGGTCTTATTGATCAGTTCGTTTATTCAAGTAGTTCTCGTACGTATTTGTCGGATATAATCTTGCTCACGAAGCTTCTGGGCAATTTCAGAATTTTTATCTTCCTATTCGGCAATTTTCAATTACGTATATGACATTATGCATATGAGATATGAAATTAAGTCTATGAGATATAAAGTAGCTATAGGAAGTATATGAAGTAGGTATATGAAGTATATAGAATAGGTATAGAAAGTATATGAAATATATGGAGTAGATTAAGTAGATATATGAAGTATATAGCATAGGTGTAGAAGATATATGAAATATATGAAGGGTATGGAGTAGATGAAGTAGGTATATGAAGTATATAGAATAGATACAGAAAATATATGGAGTAGATGAAGTAGGAATATGAAGTGTACAAAATAGATATGAGAAGTATATCAAGTATATGGAGTAGATGAAGTAGGTGTATGAAGTATATAGAATAGATATAGAGTAGATGAAGTAAGAATATGAAGTACATAAAATAGATATGAGAAGTATATGAAGTATATAGAATAGGTATAAAAAGTATATGAAATATATGGAGTAGATTAAGTAGGTGTATGAAGTATATAGAATAGGTATAGAAGGTATATGGAATAGATATATGAGATATATGAAACATATGAAGGGTATGGATTAGATGAAGTAGATGTATGAAGTATATAGAATAGATATAGAGTAGATGAAGTAAGAATATGAAGTACATAAAATAGATATGAGAAGTATATGAAGTATATAGAATAGGTATAAAAAGTATATGAAATATATGGAGTAGATTAAGTAGGTGTATGAAGTATATAGAATAGGTATAGAAGGTATATGGAATAGATATATGAGATATATGAAACATATGAAGGGTATGGATTAGATGAAGTAGATGTATGAAGTATATAGAATAGATATAGAGTAGATGAAGTAAGAATATGAAGTACATAAAATAGATATGAGAAGTATATGAAGTATATAGAATAGGTATAAAAAGTATATGAAATATATGGAGTAGATTAAGTAGGTGTATGAAGTATATAGAATAGGTATAGAAGGTATATGGAATAGATATATGAGATATATGAAACATATGAAGGGTATGGATTAGATGAAGTAGATGTATGAAGTATATAGAATAGATACAGAAAATATATGGAGTAGATGAAGTAGGAATATGAAGTGTACAAAATAGATATGAGAAGTATATCAAGTATATGGAGTAGATGAAGTAGGTGTATGAAGTATATAGAATAGATATAGAGTAGATGAAGTAAGAATATGAAGTACATAAAATAGATATGAGAAGTATATGAAGTATATAGAATAGGTATAAAAAGTATATGAAATATATGGAGTAGATTAAGTAGGTGTATGAAGTATATAGAATAGGTATAGAAGGTATATGGAATAGATATATGAGATATATGAAGTGTATGGACTAGATGAAGTAGGTGTATGATGTATATAGAATAGATACAGAAAATATATGGAGTATAAAATATATGGATATATAAAAAGTATATGAAGTGTATGGAGTACATGAAACATAGATGAAGTAAATAGGTATATAAAGTACATAAAATAGCTATAGGAAACATATAAAGTATATGAAATAATTACGTGTATTATATGAAATAGGTATATGCAGTGTACAAAATAAGTATAGGAAGTATATAAATTAGTTATAGAAAGTATATGAAATAGATATATAAAGCATATAAAGTAGATATCAGAAGTACATGAAATGTACGAAGTAGATAAACTAGATATAGGAAGCGTATGAAACGTATAATATATGGAACAGTTAAATAAACTACGCATGTAAAATATACGACATGATTTAAGTATACAAGGTTACAAATAATTATTTATACGATAATACATCGTCGAAGCAGGAGAATGAATCGTTTTCACGAAGAAGTTGATCAAGCCCCATTGAAGCAGTCCTGCATCGTTAGCTACCATACTTATGAACATTGGTCGTTACTCATAATTGTCACAATTATTATTAATTTATAATCGGTACTGATTGTTACAAAGTGAACACTTGTGTCTGCCATTCACGTGTTTCGGATAGAGTACGTAAACCCAGTATGTAGCAAATGTGCTGCGTGAAATGTCTCGGGATTTGTGCATTTTCCAGTGGTTAATGTCAACGTATTACGCCTTTATAAGTACAACCAGGCACAGCAACAGCGTTATATTATTAGTCGATTTACATTTACTCCCCTTACATTCACGTGTGCTTGCACTATTTGTTCACACGTGTGTTTACACACTGGCCGATGGAATATTCAACGAACAATTATCTTATCGAGCACTGTACACGTTAAAGTGCTTTGCGTTTTCATTATATCGCACGATATTGGATTTCGTTGATGATCGTTCGTGGGAGTTTAACGAAAAAACCGTATTCAACGTGCTTCTTCCTTTTTTTATTAACTTACCAGATATATTTAATTTTTATTTTTTCCAATTTCCTAACCGTTTTATATCTATACAATATAATCGGCAAACGGAGCTCGAAATGTTTTTTATTTTATGATAAAACATTTTCCGGAATTATTCGCAAAATTACGAAATATCTGTGCAATATTTCCGTCGGTTTCTGTTCGTTTAGCACTTTTATAGAATTGTGGACTCCTTTTATGAAAGCAATCCGCCAAGAGATTATTTTACAGTACATAGTACGCTCTTTGTTACATATTATTAAAACGTATTTCATACGGACATAAATTGTTAATTTACTTCGTGTTTAAGAGGAGTTTATTTTTAACTTACCAACAATTTTCTGTAATATATTTGCTATACGGGTTGTCAGGTTTTAATCGATTCATGCAAATATATCCTAAACCATAGACTATTGGAGAAAATGTTTCGAATAAAACTTACTTTGTCTCGAGAAGGACGTGTTGTGATGCTGATAAATTTCATCTAGGTGGACGTGTCTTCGAGATTTCCTTATCATTGTTTCTTTAAATGCAACCACACTCCTGTTTTTATACACCATACGATGTATTTTGTAATTCTCTGCACGAAAGTATTAAGAAATCGTATATAAAAGTATTGGATGGAAAAATGATTATTAGCTTAAGAAACATTCTAACTTTAATCTCGTGAAACGTATCGTAAAGGCAAGAGGAGTAAATGCAGTGCTTTTATATTTATGTTCCCCTCGTCTTTCATACACTCAATTCCATAAAATGAACATTGGAAGATCTTTTAAATTAAACATTTTCACGCGTAAATACCTTTTCTTTCAGAGTATTAAAGATTGCATCGAATGATGGATAAAAAATGTATATGTAGCTCCATAAAAAAAAAAAAAAAATAAAAAACAAAGGTCGCCTCGAGATCTCGAAAACGCCTCCAGTTAAACAAATCTGTTGGTGGTAGCTTCATTTGAAACATTTTTCCGAATAATTTATTTAACACTTTTTCGGATAATTGATACATAGAAATTTGTATGGATCAATAAAAATAGAACATCCTGTATATTCAATATGTATATCAAACCAAGGATATTCTACTATACTACTCTATATTGTTCTATTATATTCTATAATATATTCAGTGATAAATCACTGGAGCAACATGATTCACGTATTTCATCGTGACGAAATTGTTCACCGATATCTGTCGAAGCGTGAGATCGTATGAGAAATGTTGTTGCCGATACACTTATAGAGATCATGCTATTTCTCGTCCATCGTATTTTTGATGCATTGTGCGGGTCTGAACCGATATAATCTTTTGTGTCCAGCCTTCAGGCAAACAGTCACGCTGAAAAAGTGATACTCGTGTGCAGATTATGTACGTAGAAAAGATTTCGAATGGTTACGCTGACCTAATTCGCGGACAAGTAGGTTTACCGAAGCTTTCGATCGCGGCACACGTAACGCGACTCAATTTTTCCCTGTTTCCGCCTCTTACCCCTTTGCTCCGTTTCTCAAAGACGAACACAGTCCTACCAATGTACATTGTTGGGAAGGTATTCTTCGACTTCTGTAGTTTATAAACTCGTTTCGAATGACGAACGTGATCAAGTTTCACGATCGTTGTACGCGCACCAGCATAGTTCGAACGATTCGAAACCGAAGATTAAATAAGTTCAGGTATAAATTCTTCTTGCAAGTGTAGATAATCTCCAAGACAGACTATTTATCACGTGGAGAACGAAATACCAGGCAATGTTCCGCGAACGATGAAGTAATTCGTTTCTGTTTAGGTGTTATAGTTTCCTTTTGATATTTGTAAAGAGACGAGAGAGAAATTACTGTTATTCTATTTCCAAGCGACAACAAAGAGAAAAAAATCTGAGCCTTTCAAATTATAATTCCAATTCAAACTACAGTAAAAAAAAAATGCAAATTGTACACGAGAAATCTACCAAGAGCCCCTACGATATTAGTGTAAATTAAAAATGATTAATTTAATTATTGATCTAAATTAATCAACAAAGCAACACGCTGCAAAATGTTACCTTTTCTCTATCCTCAACTCTACGTAAACTCGCATTGATCGTCTTTATCGAATAAGATATAGAATACATAAATAACTAACCAAAAAATAAATTAAATAATAACAAATTAAATAACCTACACTCTTCGTCAAAAAGATAACCCAGGTGTGCTACCTTTAATTTCTCAATGACGCGTGTAAGGTTTTTCGTCTGTAACGTATAATATCAAAACATTATGAGCTCAGAATATGCGGTTCGTTGAAAATAATTAAAAATATTATGAGGTTTAGTATGTAACAAAAAAAATTGTCTTATTTTAAGAACGAAGTGATAACACATGTACAATAAGAAAATAATAATCAACATAAATTGTAACTAACAATGATTACTTATCAAACATATATATTTATTTAATAATAGCTACACCCCCTTTATTTTCGGTTACTTCTATTGTACAATTTGGTATCGAAATATACAGGGTGGTTGGTAACTGGTGGTACAAGCGGGAAGGGGGTGATTCTACGCGAAAAAAGAAGTCGAAAATATAGAATAAAAATTTTTCGTTCGAGGCTCTCCTTTCGAGAAAATCGACTTTGAATTTTCGTTCGGTACGCGTGCACTTTATCACATCTCGTTATAACGGATCTCACTGTAGGTCGTTGTCTCGATGGAAAAATTAAAAAAAAAAAAATTTTTTTTATTCTATATCTTCGACTTCTTTTTTCGCGTAGAATCACCCCCTTCCCGCTTGTACCACCAGTTACCAACCACCCTGTATATTTTCTGGATATAATTTTGACTTAACGTATCCCATTCGCGTACAATCGCATTTTTAATTCTTGTACGTGCGATACTGCTTTCCATTCCCGAAATTTCTAATTATTTACTCGACAAACATAACAAATATCTGAATCAGTCACTCAACTTCCACCGTTTTCTTGATTATCGCGTTTGTCTCTAGGAGGCTTCAGGGATGAAAATCAATCTGAAAACGAGCCTCGAACTTGTATGTTTATCGTAACACGATTGCAGGCGACAAATTCCACAGGCGACGTACTCCTTTCGATTTGTCGTAATGCCAAAGGTCGCCGGGCGGCCTTGAAGACTGCGTGCGTATCATAAGAGGATTCCTCGTAATCCAATATGAGGTACGTGCTAACTCCTCGATAACGTTGCCGGTACGCTGGTGCACGGTCAGCACGAGATTGCGGTAGGTCAATATGCAATGCAAACTAACGTGCTTCCCAACCATTGTTTATCGTTCTGTCGATAACTTATTGCTTGCATTACGGTCGTCTTATTCCCTTTAAAAGGAGGGATAGACGTTTTTTTGTTGATACTACCACGATATATCGAAGATTATAAATATTATCGAAGAGATAAATATCGAAGGTTTCAGGATGTAGAAAATAGCGGTCGTTAAAATAAGTAATGGCTTTGTATATATTGTGGGGATGAAAGGACGTTGCGGAGGAATATCGATGTTCTGTTGTGGATTTTTACTTTGACAGGGGCGCTATCCGAGTATTTATTTCAAATTCACGACATTGGAATATTAATCATGCGGCTGATTTATGCGTTAGAATGTGTGAAGCAAACGCGCGATGTAGCATTTAATAAAACGATGCGTATAGAAATTGTTGAAGTAGGCAATTTGTATGGACTACGGTGGAGAAGAATGTTAGAAATGCTTTCTTGTATCATGGAAATGTTCGCGGTTGAATGGCTTGCTCTTGAACGTTTTCGAGGATGAAACGAACGTATTCAGAGATTTTGATATTTGTAAATATGTACTTGGTCTGAAGGAAATACTCGAACGATATCTATCTTATGTTCTATTCAACGTACGCGATAGAATGTTTCATTTAGATTTGGAATACGACGTTTACATATCGCGAAACTGAACAGTCCAAGGTTATCATAGATGAAATTTTACTTCATAGAAATTTTGTTTTAACATCATCGTTTCGTAACGATACTACTACAATATTGTTTAGAAGCTTGGTAAACGAACATCGTCTTTACGTATAGCATTAAAGCGACTTTCTTTGATCACAAACACGTGATTTAGCAATCAGTTATATTCACTGTATCAATACAAGCACATTTTTTAAGTATAAAACTAGCATAGTATAATTTAGAGGCAATATCAAACATATTCGTCTATAAAAATATGTAAAAATTCTAGGATATAAAAGGGTTGAGGGTAGTCGATAGGAAAAATCTCGTTCGACGAGATTCCTGAAAGCTTAAAGGACCGTGAAAATACGAGTGAAAAACGATGTACGTATAGTACGTACGTAGAAATATTGAATACCGTGGGACACGTTGGAAATGCATAAGATGGAGTGATGTCTTCGGGCGATAGACGCTCGACGGTTAATTTAATTTTGCTCGAGACGTCCCCGACGAAACGTTGAAATTATCGGGATTTTACAACTCACGGTAACTCAACTTACATTGGCAACTTTTCTCTTTAATGGTTTCCTCTCGCTGACCGGGATGGAAATAAATTTTATCGACGAACACAATGGCCGGCGCGCGATGTTTAAACTCTGTAATTTTCATATCTTTCGAAGTGGGCGTAATGAAATAAAAGTTAGGATAGGAAATACTGAGAATTCCTTCGAGCGGCCCCTGTTTCACCAAATTAATAAAAGACTCGAGGAACGTGCGATCGACGGCTAAACCGCGTCTGCAGCGGCGAAATTACTACAATTAAATCCGAAAAATTGTTCAGGCGCGAGCTTTCCAATTATAAGTTCGTTTCGCTCGTTTCCGTATTGAAACTGAATCGGTAAATACTTTGCAAAACTTGTAACGTAATTCACGAAGAACGCAGTTCTAGGATGTTCGAAGAATAATTTTCGACCACCATAAACAATTGGTAATCAAAGTTGCTCTCTGTTAGTCGCTAATGTTAGAAGCTCGCGGAATTCTTATTAATTTAGTTTGATATACAAAAGCGAACGAAATAAAATTGCGAACGAAATAAAAAATTGAAAATAATAAGATAATTTTTCAAATTTTTCTCCGGTTCAACGACAAAGCTACGAATTTAATTCTTCATTAACAAATGGCAGAAGACTGGCGAAAGATTCGAAACAATTTCTTTTTACTAACTTTTATTATTCTTCACGTTGTAACACCAACGCAATGAGACCCTCGATGGATAATAGAAATTGTATTCTCGTTGGTTGAAATCGATATTTTCTTCTGTCACCAGGGTAATCTATTTTATATTTGAAACGGTGCTTTGTGGGCTTGTTTCTCTGCTTGGAGAGATATTTCTCCAGGGGTGGTATCACGACTGGTACATATTTTTTCCCTCGCGTTCAATCGATCATCGATTCTGCCAACGTAAATGGAAAGGAGGAGGTGCACAATGTGTCGTGACAACCACGCGTTCGTGACGAATACGACACGAGAAGCTCTATTGCTGCGCGTTTTCTTGCTCTCAGCACGCTCCAGGTAGTATCCTTGCGATCCTTGCGATTGTTGTTGGTACGATCGTGTTTCTTTTCACTGATCATTTATAGATGAAAGGTCCACGGGAAGAAAGAAGAATGCCAAATTTCAATGTTTCTCAAAAGAAAGCGAGAATGTCTTTCTCAATATACAGTACATGTAAAAAGAATAGAAAAAGATAATTCATATAAACTTTCAAATTATTCATATAAGCGTATGCTGTTTATGTTATATTTCCGTTTGTGAGATATAAGGAATTTTTTAATGGCAGCAAACCTATTGAAAGTGTTGAAATACTAAGATTCAGAACAGGACGAGCTTTTTAATAAATTTGGGAAAATTTGGGAACCAGACTCGGACAAAGTAAGAATTTTTAGCATTTTCAGTTGATTGTATACCTAAAAAGAATAAAAGAGTTCGTACAAACATATGCTCTATCTGTGTAAGTTTATGAGATATAACGAATTTTGTAAACCTACTGAAAATATTGAAATATTAAAATTCAGAATGGAACAAGCTTTTAGATATATTTGAGAAGCATCGTTCGTGACGACACGTCTACAGATTTGCTTTGAAACGGAACGTCATTTTGTGCATTTTCTGTGAAGTTGATTAAATATGACAAAATCAGAACAGAAAATTCGTTAAATATCATAAACGGACACAGATGGAACATATGTTTGTATGAACCTTTCCATCGTTTTTAGTACGATAAATAATACAATTGTACAATAATACAATAATAATATAATTTTGTACGATCAGCTGCCAATATTCTGTGGGTGCCAGATATTCTGTTGTACCCTGTACAATGTCACAACTTCATATTTTTTCATAAATATTAAAAAAGAAAACGTTTTATTTCTCATTTTATTCCGCGTCATTTTCAACTTTCAACAAATAAAAAAACAAGTAAAACAAGTTTAACAAGTAAAAAATAAGAAGTACGTTGTACGAATCACTTTCTTTCAACTATGTGCAACTCAGGAAATTCTAATTGAAATTAATACGACATAGCAAGTGGTAAAGGGCACACACGGGAGAATTCTCCATTAAATTAAAATTCCTCTTTTTCTTGTGGACTCTTCATATGCGTATAACAATGTATAGCACAATAATACGATAATTTGCATAGGAATATTTGCAAAAGGAAATAAAGGGAAATTTATTTCAATTTATTTCGCAACGTTTTATTCCAATGGGAGAATCGTAATATTTTAAATTATTGTGAGACAAATATTTTGTCAGTTGTCGTTGCTCTTTGAACTCTCAAATCGTTTTGTTTTCGCTCTTTAATCATCGTGTTTTTACGACTATGTATCAACTAATAGGTTCGTTTAACCATCACTCTTGCAGATTGATTTGATTTCATTGAAATATACTCGATTATACTATACGCATTTTCTGATTAATAATTAATAACAGTGCGTAACTATTTCCAGCATACAGCATAGATACAAAAATGACAATTTTCCTCTTACATTTTTTTCACTAGTACGTAGTTATAGCATCGTTTTTCAGAATCATAATTTTTCTCGTCCCACTTTGTAATCTACATTCTACATTATTTTCTCCGAGGTTATAAATACATATTGCCGATAGTATAAAATTTATAACGTTGTAACTAGTATACAAGTATGTTGCAATAACGTATCATTTTTTATGAAATATAGCGTGGCACAATTTACGATATACAATCACGCAATATCGATGTGCGTAACATACCACGTTACAGTACATCGATCTAAGGTGACAATCTTTTTTCTCATCTACTTTGATAATTAACGATAGAACCATTAAAAATGAAGAAACGAGACTCGTATGAAAGAAAAATGGAAATAAAAGATACACGAAGAAACACGCGATGCAAGGAGAAACACGAGCTTGCACGCGTTTTTCAGAAATGCAAGAAATCGTTGAAATTCCCAAAAATCTATGCTGTTCGATTTGTACTGTTTAAATTTCCAAAAAAAAAAAAAAAAAAAATTATGAATTACCACTCTGATGTAAAGTTCCATTATCAAGTACAGTAACTAGCAGTGTTTTTTTTTCTTTTGTAGTTAATTTTTCTCCAATACACGTTTTGTATTCTTTATGCAATTTTTTCTAAGAGCGGAAACTTGGTATTCGAAGCGCGAGTCAGCGCAGTGAAGATGCTGGCGATAGTAATTTTCATTTCCTTCCAGTCTTATCTCACAGTCTCTCCTTTAATACAGAGGACAGATATTTTTCCATCGCAACGTGTTAAGAACGCTCAGCTTTATTCTATTAGGAAGGCAACTAAGTGATTGCGGATTTTATCGTACCACCTAATGACAACATCCGCAATCACTTAGTTGCCAACCCAATAGATACATCCTGTGTAGCAGTAGGAAATTTGCCAACAGTTAGATCGTGGTCGTTATCGTTCGCAAAAATTTGATATCCGATGTGCAGCGCGTATCTTCGTTTCGTAGCAAATAGAATTTCAAATTTGTAATTATCAAAGCAGAGTAGGAAGCTTGAGATTTCAATTTTCGTACTTTCCTGTTTCCTTTCATGAGAACCATACGTATCTGGACTACTTAATTTTTTATCATTTTCTCAATTATTAAATATCACAGGTTCATCGATCTTAGTTAAAGTCAAAGTTGGAATTGCAGCAGGTTTCGCGATTTTATTCGAAATCAAATTTCTCAAGTCTACGATAAAAAGGCTTCGAAGCGTTTTCATTAAATGGAAAAAATCCCTCGCTGGCTTGCTCGTTCCTTCCATTAGAACTAGCCGACATCGGAAATTAACTAATCGTCTACTAAAATTTCATCGCCTTTTCCTCCTTGTCGTTATGGTGCAACACGATGCGACGATTGTGCTCTTTCATCGTTTCTCTCGGTAACACTTCCAGCCGTATAACGAACGTCGCAATTATTTTGTCAGCGTCGTTATCGGGCCCATTCGGTCTACGTAAAAGAAACACGCACGTACTCAGAAAAAGAAGAAACTAAACACGAAGGAAGAGAAAAATTCTTCATGAGATAATCTCATCGATCGGACTATGTTCGTCCTTATCTCGTCGAATGCGCGAAGAATGGAAATTCTGGTCAGTAGCCGAGCTCGATGACAGGAAACCGTTGGTCTACGTGTCGATAGTTTATCGATGACCTGGATAGCTAATTAATCGAATTCCAGAGGAAAGATCCCACGAATTTGCCGATACGGCAAACAGCATGGCTAATTCTTCGGAGAACAACCGAAATTCGGCTCGTTTCTGTTCATTACGAGCTGATATTGTTGTCACACCTATCGAGAAATCTGCTTTGTCTGGGATAATTATACTCCATGCTTTCTCTGCCATACTTTTCTTCCTAACCCTGTCACATAGTTTGGATTTTATTCGCTTATTGGGGAAGGCAAGATTATAATTATTATAAGGTCAGACCGCGCAGAAATTCTTCAGTTTTTTAAGCTTAATGTCCCATTTAGGGCTTTCAGCGAGCTTCCATTATTTCACACATCTTTCTACAACACTAAGTATGACACTATCTGTATCAATCGTATCTGCAAATATCTCAATTTACTCGTCCATTTGCTCCATCTTTTTTTGTGAATCTGGTTTAACAAACATATTAGAAATGTCGTTGACAATTCGTGTTTATTATCGCAACATGTGTGATTTCCTAGTAATTGTTCGTTATTCGTTCACTTGTATCGATCTTTGTCTGTAGCAAAGGGTGTTACCAGTATAATAAATATAACGACACCAACAACAACAATTGATTGTAGCTTCTTACTTTAGTCTGAAAATTAGAAAGAAGTAAGATAGATAAGTAAAGATAAATAAATTATTTGGTAGTGGTATTCTAACGTAGATATAGAATAAGAGACACTGTTAAGCGATTAAAATAGAGCGCTAATATTTAGAAAGAAATTATACAGGGTGGTTGGTAACTGGTGGTACAAGCGGAAAGGGGGTGATTCTACGCGAAAAAAAAGTCGAAAATATAGAATAAAAATTTTTCGTTCGAGACTTTGCTTTCGAGAAAATCAACTTTGAATTTTCGCTCGGTACGCGTGCACTTTATCACGTCTCGTTATAACGGATCTTACTGTAGATCGTTGTCTCGATGGAAAAATTAAAAAAAAATTGTTATTCTATATTTTCGACTCCTTTTTTCGCGTAGAATCACCCTCTTTCCGCTTGTACCACTAGTTACCAACCACCCTGTATAGGCAGATTTTTTGGCTAGTTAAGGCGAAGTCAGTGTTAGAACTTGTGTCAATGTAATCGCATAGTAACCTCTAAATTACACGGCATTACAGCGGGTTAATCCTTCGGCACAGGTGATCGATACCGGGAAAAATGGGTTGCTCTATTAAATATGTAAATTCAATGCCTCTAGATTCAGCCAATAATAGGAGCCATATCTTTCATTTCGCGGTAAGCTTGAAATTTAGTTAGCTCTGTGCATCGAGTGAAACAGAAACAAACTTTGAATTCCGTTTAACAATGTAAATTAATATTATGAGAAATAATTAGTAGAGTCTAAAAAGTAATTAGATTTGAAAAGTTCGGCGAACGGAATGTTTGTTGCTGGATTTTAGGGATGAAAACTTTCGAAAAAGCACTAAAATTAATTAGCTAAATATTCGGCTAGCAACGTCGTTCGAAATTCCAATTAACGTTATATTTCATTTGTTATCGTAAAATATGCAAGCCCTCGAGATTCCGAAAAATTAATCAGTTAAGTATTCGCCGAAATTAGCCAACTATTTACTGTGACGCGTATCCGTTAATTCAATTATACATATTTATTTATCTTATTTACCTCGTTTACATAAATACGCGTTCCCTGGAAAATCGATGAATTCTCAATTTAATAAAAGCGAGATTCGTACGATTGCGCCGATACCAACACAATATAATCTTTCCAAACGCCAGGCAAAAAGGCGAAAGCTTGTCTCCTCGATCGTCGATACAACGACCTTGACGTCACGTAAAACAGCGAAAGCAGTCGTTCTTCGTTCGCTCTTCAAGAGAAGGCTGTCCTTCCAGCACAACCCCGAACCAACCCCCTTCCAACACCCCCCTCCGGCATTGTGCGATTGTCTCGGGAAGTAGGTCGGCACAATCAGTCCTCTGCAATCGCACAGATAGTGCACCGGCTGGCTACAAGTTCGCTCTCGAAATTCTTCCTCCTCAGCCTAGCGTACAGCGCGAGATTCACCTAATTTCACCACCTTCGGCTACTCATGAATTTTTTGTCGTAGGGAAAATTCTTCGGCGGAAAATTTGTTCTCTCGAAACAAGACAGGACGATGGTATCGGTAGTACAGTTTTTGTTATTTTGCCTTTTATCGCGCGATATCATTGATACAATACGAAGGTTATTTGTCACAAAAGCCTCAATTCCAATTTCGTTGAATTTCGGATTTGTCGTAGAGAGAAACGATCGTCGCAAGCCGCGGCCAACGTGCACGTTACTCAGAACCTTCCCCTTTACGACATAGCTCAAGGTCAAGGTCATTGGAGTTGAGTCTCCGCTTCCGTGCATAATTACCGATTATTTATGTAACTTTTTCGCATGACAAGCGACTTTTAACTTTTTTAGGACGTACGATATGATGTGACGATTTTATCTTGAAGCAGCTACTCATTGACGTTAGAAATTGATCTCTGATTTTGAAACGTTTGTCGTTGTCTTTATTGCTTTCTTCTTCTGTTTTCATCCGCCACTTTCCTTCCTTGGAATATTCCCAATCATTCGGAACAAGTAACAAATGGAATGGGTTAGAGCTTTTGAATTTACGAAGAAAGCTCTTCTTCTGTACAACTTTCTCGCAATCTTGTATTCTTCGTCGCAATCCGAACAATCAAAATCCTTATTTTAATTTTCGGTTATTTCCACCTTTCCTGGCAATTTGTTGAACATTCTAGAAGGCAAAAAAAATGAACGTAAACGCAGAAAGTCCTGCGATAGAGTAACACTGGATGGGAAAGGGTCGAGCCAAGGCGTTTCGAGTAATTTCACGAGCTAATATTTGCTCCATCAATCAAACATCTAACGTCCTTGGCAGAAGAAACGGCCAGGTTACCGCTGGTCGGCCGCACCTGGTTGGTTCTATCGCATCGAAAGATGACCCTACTCGCCCTCTTTCCCTCCTTTTCGATCGTTCCACCTTCGCAAGAATTTCCGTCGTTAACAACCTTTCAATTATCATCGAATTCACGCATCAACCCCTCTTAGTACATTTAACAGATTGCTAGGTTAAAAGATAGTACATAAAAAAAAAGATTTTCGCGCTAGTAGTGGGGGGAAGAAATCGGTTCGCCAGAGATTTAAATTCCACCTGTCGTGTACAATGCATAGAGTTATATGTTTTAAGTATTAAAAGTAGAAATACTCCACTATACAAGATACGAAAGTATCGCTAAAACCTGATTCACGTTGGCGGTCAAAGATGTTGCAGATTATGCAGAACGATTAACACGTTCGTCGAACCGCGTCGTAGATATTAAATTTTATTGTGACTGTTGAGAATTGTGGACCTTAATTGCCGAAATAAGATTAAAGGAACACTAAGGTTACACCTAGAATTCAAATTAAAATAGTTTTAGATTTATTTAATAAACGATTTCCAGGATCTTCGTCGATACACATTTGGGCGCGTCTCAGCACTCTCTTTGTCTCACCATCTTCCATACCACACTGCCAACGGAACAGTTACATTCATCTGTTTTTCGAGACGCCGCGCACTCATATTCACATACGTGTATCACTACTACGCGGCCAATTTAGTCTAGCATACAACATTATACATATCTCAATAGTGACAAATACTCACAGACAATTCGAGTTTGGAACCGTAGAGAGACGATTAGAACGCGATCGATCGTTGCGATCAGGTGATTGCCAGGTCTCCTGGCTATCCGAGTCAATCGACTGTGTATTAACCGGAGACGCGCGTATTGTGCGCGGTAAAAGTGCAACTTGAATCAAAGCGATAAATAATAAACTGCAATTCGTACGCTTACGAAGCATAAGTGAAAAAGTAAATATACCCAATGCGTAAGAAGGAAATAGGCAAGGAAAAGAATAAATGAATAAATCACGGGTATAAGGAGAAAGAACGTATTTGATAAAACATTCGTCGAATTCGTTTGAAGAAGTTAGGTTTCGAGGGACTGAGTCGACGTGGTAAGCGAACCGATGTCGTTACTCACAGAGTTCACAGTTTCACAAATGCAACTAATAGGATCCCTAGTGGAGGAGGAAGACAAGTGTCTCTGCACAAGGAAAGGTTGTGCTAGTCTTAACGGTCGCGTAGGTGCATGCAAGTTGACACACTATTTCTTGCGACTAAAGTCACGTAGTTCGCTGTAATTTCGGTACAAACTCAATTTAAACGCTCGTTCTCCGTGTTCCCTTTCGACTGTCGATGGTGGTGTTGATCGTTATGAAGCCGACGCCACAGTTTTTCGTTTGACTCGACCGAACGTGCAAACGATCTTGACCGATGCTTGACCCGATTTGACCGTTGGTGTGAATCAAGCTTAAACAATACGAAACACAGTGCACAACTTTATACACAATCATTGTATTTATTCTGGGACTGATTATTTAGGATTTTAGATAGGATTTATTCAGAGGAGTGATATGAACGTCGTTTAATGATCCATCGCGTCGTTAATGACGTTCAATGAATACAGGCGAGGATATCTTGTAGACTTGGTAGATCGTTATTCGCATGATAGCGCGATAGTAATTAAATTCAATAATAAATTCAATGGTTAAAGACAACGATTAAAAAGTAATGAGGTAGATATAAAAAATCGGAACGACGCAGAGTTGTGAGGTATCATTCAGTGCTGTGAAACATTGACTGTACAGGAATCGTTCGTCACGAAGGTTTAAAAACATTGGACAGCCTATTACAGAACGTTTATAACTTTCTCGAGTGTTTTGAAAGGAGCAAATCGTACCTCGCTTTTTCATTTATTCGTTTCATGACAGACCCGTTAAAAAAGAATTGCCCACTTCTGGTTCGTAGATTCTTTCTCAGACTGCGAACTGCTGAAACGCTCGTAACACGCACGACTGATTAATAGCTTTGACAAAGGAGGAACTTGGCGTTGCATATTTTGCGTTCTAAACTTGCTGACGCTGTACCTCTCTGGTATTTGCTACGGCGTTCATTGTCAGTGGTCGTGACACAGTGAATAAGTTGGGTTAAACGTCCGACACACGCTTCGATTTTCTCTTCTTATTACGTTACTTTTAAGTTAATGTGTTACTTTACGTTACAACACACATGGGAAGAATACACTGACCGCGCTACAAATGAAACGACAATTAGATTATTTTGACGAAACGGTGAAATCAGGTCGATTCATTCGCCTGACAACGGTTCTATTAGGAATTTTATTTGACTGGATGATTTAACAAAAGACAAGCGCAGAGTGTTCTAATTATAGGAAAATTGGAATTGTTTTAACGAAAGTTGCGACTTCCATGGGGCGAATTATCACTGAGCCAGAAAGTAATAGTTTCTCGTTGCTCCGCATAAGGCTGTTTAATACTTTATTCTGGCAAAGCGTTTTCATAAACAAGTTCTATTTTCAATGGTTTTCACGGATCATTAACGACTCCCGTAATTCTGTAAACGAAAAGAGGGTCACGGCATATGTTCGATACAACGAAAATTACAACGCTAACGTGATTATTGCAAAACTCAGTGTACACTTTCAAAGACGTGCTATTGGTAGATCACCAGTGTATTTAATTTTATATTTTTATATTTAATTCAACTCTTATAAATTGCGTCTAATATTAGGTTGTCCGGAAAGTTTCTTTCGTTTCATAAGGTTTCATAAGGATAATAGATAAACAACAATTTCTGTTTCATATTATTTTATTGAATTAGAATTATTTGAATTAGAATTTTATCGAATTTATGACACATTTCGTTCTATTTCTATTATTATGATCGTGCATAATTCAATAATCTAATATAAAACAAAAAACGTTGCGCGTCTATTATTTCCTTATAAAACGAAAGAAATTCTTTGGACAACAATACAATGACTCTTTCGTAATCGATGAATTATTTCAAAACAATAGCAATAAATTACCCTAAATTTTTTCACCTAAAACATATGCAAACTTTGAAGCAACTTTTAAGCTTTCGTTCGCGTAGACAGTGTCATAAATCTGTATCTAATATTCCGTATCAACGCGTCCAATCAATTTATCCCTCACATCGTCATCATTAATCGGTTGAACGAATTATCTTAAACTGATTCGTAGCTACGCCAATCACAGGCTACACGCGCGAATCGAGCAACTAACGCATAAACTAGAATATTATAATTCCATCGCTTCTAAAAAAACCTTTGAAATTTACATTCGTACTACGCGTCACGCATAGCTTATCCCCCCACAGTGTTTACACGTGATCGCGATATTTCGCAAGCAGCCGCAACGAAACAGTGGATTACGTTAAATGTTATTTCTATTCAAGCTCGAATTTCGAATCTATCAACATTCGCTCGCGAAGAAACGCGACTAATAAATATGGATTTCAAAAAACATAGGTTCCGTCTAGACGCTATCTATATCCTGATGATGTAATTTTATATTTCTAGAAATTGTACGCAGAGATTTGTTTTATTTGTTATACGCTGTTAAATTTTTGAACAAGCACCTTAGCAATTTCGTGTATCTAGAATCGTGTACGTTTGTGATAAATTCATACATTTATCTGTATTTACCCATTTCATATTTATTTCATATCTAATTATGAGATCTGGTTTAATTTCCCATAAGCATACAGATATTCGCACAATTACATTTTTATGAATATGAAGAAATGTTTTTTATTGGGAAGGCAATTACTTTGATTTATTACAGTCGTGGTTTCAAGGCTGATGACTTATTTGTACATGTCAGCAGACTTTCAAATACGCATCAGTGTAATCTGTAATCTAGAGAATTTAATTATCGTAGATGTATAAACGTTGAGCATCGTGGATTGCAAGCAAAGAAGAAGAATTAGCGAAGAAAGAATTACTCGATTATTAACTTAATAATAATAATGGTGAAGCTGTTAGTATTCAAAGTTTATAATTCCATTTGCGATGCTATATTTGAATTATGTAAGGAAAACGTAGTCAGTCACGAAGAAAATTAATTGCGAAATATTCGCAAGACGAAAGTTGGTAATTTATCTTCTCGCACATCAGGTTGAAGAGATATAACTACTTTCTCTTTACCTACGATCTTCGTTGACCCTAAGCGACTACGTATTATCGTATAATGAAGTTGTTAGAATGTGACTTATGCTTATGCATTTTCACCAGCATATTGTTCTATTAAAAGAGAAAAGTTTATCACTTCGTAATCACTTCTTCCTCTACATCTTTTTTATACAAATATAAAAATATATCTACCCGAAATACTCAGCCTTATTTAATAACATATCTTTTATATTATTTATATTTCCAGAAATATCCAATCTAATTTTAATTTACGCTTTGAAGGTTTGAAGATCTATGCACGATCAAATCTAATCTATCGATTATTTACAATTCTTCGTATCATTTTCTTCGTATATTTATCCCAAATTCTTCTTACTATCTAATAATCATTTATACATCATTTATGCAACACTCGTACTTCTACGAAATTACACGTCGATGACGTACAATTCGATCGTGCATTATTACCAAGGAATAACAAACTTCTGCCTAGCAAGTTTCATCTCTCGTTTTATCTACGCACGTAAGTCACCAAAATCATCCAATTGTCACACGTTCTGTGTCACACGCTGTACAAGCATCATTCTTCTTGGCTCAAGCCGCACGGATCTAGCTCATCGACGAGTATATATATTTATCTCCTCTCGAAATTAGAACGCACAGCGTCTAAAAAGAGCTCATACGTGATTTTCGATGGTACGCCAGACGAAATATCGGTTAGATGAAAAGCAAAGGATGCCATTTTTCAAGAACGATCGATAGAACTTGTTTTGACGCTTTTCGTCGCAGATCTTACTTAGCGTCGCGGCGCTACGATACGGAGATAACCTCGCGATAATATATCGACGTGGTTAATGCGATTGTAAATCGCGACGCGACCAGCGTCATCACCGTTGCTTTAATCTGTGTACGACAAAGCGAGTGTTGTATTCTCGCTGATCTTGGACACGTGCCTTCCCACCGAGTTCCGTTCACACGAGCTAACTGTTGCCATCGCGAAAGCACAGAAGGCGCTTGGAGCATCGAAAATGATTTTCAGAGATTTTGCGTAGGTAAAAGCTTACCTCGAGCAAGCATACGCCAAGCGGCTCGAATTTCGTACTCTGAAAAGCTTTTCAGTATTCGCTCGAAACCAGTTTTATCTAACTTTAATTTATATAATTATATTATATTGCGTTATATGTGTTATGTTATAATTGTAATAATTCTAATTTTTTTGGACCAAAAAATTGGACCAAACACTAGTAACTAGAAAATCTGTAATCAACAAAATCAGACTTAGCACTGATAAATTTAATACTGCTTCGTCCACTATCGGTATAAAGTTAGTCCGGAAAATTTGAAAATTTTGGATTCGTTGTTGTTGTTGTAAATTATTCTACGACTGCTCTACGTCGTTCCAAAGAATGAATGATCTGTCTCGAAAGGTTTCAGAAACAATGCCATTTTTTTTTTTTTAACCGAACGTTTGAAAATTGTTCTGAATTTGTCCAGTTATAGTATAAAACAAAAAATAAAAATTTATTATTTCCGTATAAGACGAAAGAAACTTTTGCGACAACCTAATATTATTTCAACGTCGTATTCAGTTTAGGAAATAATTTGCAAAAACTGTACCCGTAAAACTATGAACATTTCTTCACGTTCTGGCAGCAATAGCGTACAGTGAAAGGTTTTTCTTTTGGAACAGGTACTTAATCCCCTGGAATGACTTAGAACAAAAGTTTGAAGACCGGAACGCGAATACAAAGGTGACTTTACTCTTACGTGGTCGTCGTCAGCGAGCATCGTCGACGCAATAGTAAAATACGCGTTAGTACGTGTTCCAAAGGAATCCTTTTCCGTATATTATCGTTGTCAAAATGAAAAAAAATATCCACAGTCTTGTTATAGTTATAGTTTTTGCGAATTATTTCCTAAACTAAATACGATATTCAAGCGATACTTTGAAACAACGTTTGGAACAACTAGACAATCCAGGAACTTTTGAACGTTCAATTCTTAGAAGATGAGGGCCAGTAGAAAATTGAATTTTTTAAGGTCGTTTCTGGGACTTTCTGACGTCAATTATTACTTCGTTGGAATCACGTGAAATAAATGCGAAACAAGTTGAAAGGAAAAATTCGAGATTTGAAAAATGGGGGCTAATTTTATACAGGTTCGTGCAATACGATCTGAGGTTTCCAGGTAAGACTCGTGTCTAGAAAGAAAAGAAATCCGTGACCCATGACCCATAGATTCTGGTCACCGTCCCATAACAATCAGACCTAAAGCAAAAGCACATCTTTAAATTGGCATTCGAAGAGAATTAAATGTCTGCACACAAGAGCACATGTACTGTACTTGATAATTGGAGTGTGTGATAATTACAGACACATGGAAATGAAAAAAGAAATTAGGATTTTCATCGATTCATGAAGTAGAATATTTCTTTTTATTGAGATATTTCTCGTAAGAGAATCAGATAGAGAATGTCATACTAATCGTGCGAAAGCGGTGAATTATTAAGATAAGTTAGACAATTTTCTAATGTCCAGTTCTTCTTCGTTTTGACTTGGACGTTACAAGAGAATTGGAAGTTTTTGCACCACCTATCATTAGGGAATAAATGATCATTAGTATCGTAGAATCGTCCGAAGCACGTGGCGTTTTTGTATTGAACTTTTTTCCCAGCGCAGCGCATTTCCTATTAGATTCCGTACGAGATAAACAGTTTGATTAGAAAACGTCACGTAAAACCTTCGTTCGTCGTTACATCATCCGTGGCTTGAAAATGTTCCATTCGAAGGTTGTTTCTATCGTTAGTGATTAATCATTAATTATCCGCTCTTTGTGCGATCCTCGTGACTAAATGACAGGGTTGACTGGTTGACGCTTCCAGTAGAACGTTCAACTTGCCAATGCGAGTAAACAGCTCGGCTTTTGTGTTGCGTTAATCTACACGATCGACGTGCATTGACAGAGTTAGAACATAGTCATTACCTTATCACCAGTGCAACTTCGTTTATATGAATTCCAATTTACAGTCGTTCAAAAAATTGATTGCACGTGCTCACATTTTAAATGAAATTATCTTTATAAAAGAACGAATTAACGAGGATAGGAAAACTTAAAATTATTGGTCGAGTCGCTTGTTGCTCTTCTCACGTCGAGCTGAATGAAAAATAAAAAACGTGGACACAAAAACCTAAGGAGAAGGTGACACGTACAGCAGAAATAATAAATTACCGACACAAAGATCATAGGAAACGAAGTAAAAGAGAAAAAGAAAGGAGAAATGGAAGGAGAATATGAGAGCAGAAGCTATTACAAATAGCATATATCTTTGGCCCTTACTCTTAGGATCCAACCAAGTCTATTATAATTAACAATCGCTATCTGTATATAAATATTAATTAACTGGGCGGAGGACACGATTGAGCTACCCATTGACACACACGTAACATTTTTTCGTATACATTTTCAAACATATAAATTGCAACTGCTTCCCAAGAAACGGAGTAACTGTTGATAATACGATACGATCAATCTAAATTAGCGCGATACCAACGAATCAGTAGCTTAACGGTTGTATCTAAAAAAGAAACAAGAAAAAATCGCGGTGGTATTATGAATTAATCAATTTTTAAAGAGGACGTGAAAGAAGAAACGGGGTTGAAACGTAAAAGTGGTCTCCGTGACACAGATTACCATCGCGAATGGCAAATACCGTTGACTGCTGAACGATGATTCGACTCGACCCTGTTTAAACATGGAAGAAGAAACTCTCGCCCGCCACAGAAGGCAAAGAATTGTCTGGAAATTGGCCCATGGCACGTTCATAAATTACGAATAGGCTAGGAGACAGGCCGTCTGGCGGTAGCTGGGCACACGGTTTCGATCGTTTCTCTACAGTCCAATCCGATCACCTTATTTTCCATCGTCCATTTCTTTTTTAAGCGACTTTCTCACATTTTCGTTTCAATTTTTATTTTATGGACGTCTTCTTTTTTGTTATCCTACATGCGGTTGTATATTCTTTGTTAATACTTTTTCTATCTCAAGAGAAGGAAGCATTTTGGCAACGCTTCGAAGTTTCGTTCTTAAAAGAGAGTTTTGTAGGAGAAAGTTCTACTGGATCATTTAATTAGAGAAATATCAGATCAACGTGTAGGATTCACAGCACTCGAACAGTTTGGCTATTACATAAAGTTATTCTTCTAATGGAACGTGATTTAATAAGTTGTGAATAAACTTCACGTCGCTAATTGGTCATTTTAGAGAGATCCTCAACGAGAATTGTCGAATTTCCGGAGGAATGGGAAAATCGTCTAAAAATATAGGAACAGAGAATCTTTAGGAGAAAATTTAGGCGAAGATGGAATTAGGGGACGAGAGTCGTTTTAATGAACTAATTTCTACATTTGTACATTCATTTCTCCTCTATCGGACATACACATTGTGTGAACAAGTTCTCGCTGCTTCTCTTCATGTTATGTATTTCATGAACCGTACATCTTTTCAACGATAACATATCTGCGACAATATAGTCCGTTCATTGTGTTTTCCCTTCTTTTCGACGAGAGATGCAAGAGTATTGAAGAATTTTTGGAGATATTTCAAAACGCAGAGTCGCAAGAAAAAAATGGTACAGATACGGAGCCAGTAACACGGATTTCATGAATTTGCTTCTAATTAACACTGCTCGTAGCGGCTGGCGAAAAGAGCTACGAAAAGGCAGAGCATTCAACGAAGATCAAAGGACGCGAGACCTTTCGGCGGAGACTCGATCGATAGTGTAGAACCACTGGCTCGGAGACAAGGCCGTGACTTTTCCAAGACTGTTTAGTGTAATTTGTTGAAGGGTTCGAATTACATATTTCACTGGAACATTTCTCTCTTCGTCGTTATATGGTACGCGTAGAAATTCAAGCTGAACGAGCTTCTTTCAAATGAATTAAAGACGAGAGTAAATCAGTTGCGAATTCATCTCTGATTTAATAAATAAAATAACGAAATTATCATATACGTAACATTATAACAACGAAGGGGCGATCGCATTCACATCTTCGGAAAGTCTTCGTATCTCAAGCTTCCTCTTTGAACTCATTTCATTCAACGTATATAAATGCAACAGACAAAGGTAATTACGAGTTTGACTGACGAAAAGCGATTAGCCTTATTGTAGATATGCTTGTGGTCGAAGGACGAAGAAATAGGTGTACGACTTGTGTCGTCTTATTCGAAAGAGTTCTAACAGCTGCAAGAAACGAGAGAATATCGAACGGTTGGTTTCTCGCATCTCATGTGATACACGGCATAGCTATTGGCGTACTTCGAGTTGCAGAGGCAACGGCGATAGAAGTTCGACTTGTAGTGGTAAACTTCGACTTGCAGAGGGCTGCGTGTTCTAAACTCGAGTTACAGAGGTAAAATAAGGGATCTGGAAACGCGGCAAATAATTCGAGTTAAAGTAAGTCTTGCCTCAAATTCGACGGATTTTCTAGTCGTAGAGGTACAAATATGCGTTTTTAATATCAGAAACAGAAAAATTTCTGCTTCAATTTCAAACCAAATTCACCAAGGGAAATTCCCCTAAACTAGCGAATTTCATGGACGCAGTTGCGTGTGGAAACTCGGCCGAAAGATAAACCCTTCCATCAAATCGCAGTGTTAATTAACGTTTGTCATGAGACTTGCTGATCGAAGTTCGGCCCCTGTGCGTCCGTTCTGTCGAAAATGTGCCGGAACGAGTTGGTTACCGTGCAATGGCAGAGCCGCGATTGGTCGGAGTTTGCCGGGGCAAAAGGGATCAATACACACCGGGAGCAGGAGTAGGCTTTCGACACGGAGAGGCGTAGGCCGGTTATGTTCTCCACTCTACGAGAATCGGGACTGCCAGTCCTTGACCTTACCGTGCTAACCTTGACCTAGCAAACGTCCTTCAACGGAAGCCTGATTACACCAAGAGAACGTTTTGGTTGGAAAAAATTTTTCTTTTTCATCCCTCCCTTTCTCTCGATGATTCTCACCTCTCTTCCTCTCTTTCTCTCTCTCTCTCTCTTTCCTTCTCTCTGTGATCGTGCGTCCTGAGACTTTTTTCGGTGAAACAGAAATGCAGAAAGGGGAGAAAAAAAAATAGGATTGGACGAGTGTGTTTGCTTTGAAGTCGAGGGTCGAGGATCGAGGGTCGAGAGTCTCTGCCTCCGTTTTTCGTTCATCGAGTACACATAACTTCAGACTTTTACAAAGATTCGTATTCGCGCAGTCTTTGCACGTGGAACTTCTCCGGACCACCAAAATTATATTTTGTTCTGTTTCGTATCCTTTCGTCAAATATTGCAAAACTTGGTTCGCGTAATGTAGCTTATGGTTTCGACTAAAGTTTATGATTAATTTATGTGAATTTATTGTAAGATACATATATATTATCATCATTATTATTATTAATCTCATCTGTTTCGCTCTTGTGTGTGTGTGTGTACATGTATATTTCTTATGTACGTATTGGTGTAACAGAAATTAAACGCATGCATAAATTGATCAGAAACTTTGGTCGATGCCAAACGATACATTACGCGAACTAAATTTGACAGTGTTTGACGAAAGGGTAGGGAATAGGACAAAATATTATTTCGATGTTGAATTCTAATGTTGTGGAAATTCTGTTTGATGAAGTTACGTTTGATGAAATTTGAACTTTTAAATTGATGAACATAAGAATGATGAATTTTTAAATTCCATACAACATTTCCAAAATATAGATCGTTATAATACGGGTCCCGATACTTTTTATAAAACTTTGTCGGTTACCTCTGAAAGGCTTGCGCCTCTAGACGAAATGCAATATAAAATTAAATTAACAAACCATTTTCATTTTTAACTAGGTCGTGTTACCGCGCAAAAGCTTACTACTAGAAAACGATGCGTAAGCAACTGCTACGAAAAAGTTGCAAATCTACGTTCATCGAACGAAAACTATAAATCTATCTTGTGGTTCATTTCTCTATCGCCGCATAAGAATGATGAATTTTTAAATTCCATACAACATTTCCAAAATATAGATCGTTATAATACGGGTCCCGATACTTTTTATAAAACTTTGTCGGTTACCTCTGAAAGGCTTGCGCCTCTAGACGAAATGCAATATAAAATTAAATTAACAAACCATTTTCATTTTTAACTAGGTCGTGTTACCGCGCAAAAGCTTACTACTAGAAAACGATGCGTAAGCAACTGCTACGAAAAAGTTGCAAATCTACGTTCATCGAACGAAAACTATAAATCTATCTTGTGGTTCATTTCTCTATCGCCGCAATAAACAAAAAAAAAAAAAAAAAAAAAAAAAAAAAGAAAAAAGAAACACGAATGAAAATCGATTTATTAAATGGCTTTCCTGTAATCTCCAGTTCCTCGTTCCTCGTCGAAATATTCTCGCGATATTTTAACAATGCAGACACGTTCGATTTTTGCGTCGCTCTCTTTTAAACATTTCATGAAATGTTTGTTTTTTGCAAATATGCATTGTGTCGGAAACGTTGTCCGTCTTCCATTGTTCTTTTATTTAAGTAGTAAACATTTATAATTTGGTTATTAGCCGAGTCGACCAACGATCCCGGCGACAGTGGTCGTTTTTGCGCAATTGAAATCGTATGTTGCAACCTTGAAAGGCGCGTGCCACTCGAGAAACGTAATGAAATTTAACTGAGGTTGTTAAGGTCGATTCTATCGGTCTTATCGCTGTCGCTACCAGTTGCTGTCTATCATGAGCCTTTGCACACTTTTCTTTCGCGTTTCGTTGCAGACAAGAATGGCCATAGAATTTTCTTAAATTTTCTTTCTCCGTCGTAACGACTTATCGACTGATCTACGCCCTTCTCTATACACTCGTTTAACGCTAAAAATAATTCTATCCAAGTTTTACATATAAACGTTCCGCAATGTATAAAGATTACGTGGAAACGTGAATCGAACAATAATTTTCCTTCGAAGTATAGATCGAAGCAGTGAAAATTATTCGAATCTAAAAGATCTGATTTTAACGCACTTCCATCGTTTGAATATCTGTTCGAAAAATACACGTTTCGCAGATCCCATTGTTCGAGTGTGTCATTATTTGAATATCCCACTGCTCGAACCTTCCATTATTCTAGGCTAACATTCTTCAAATGGTCCCACTATCAAAATGTTTGTAATTGAATAATTTAATACACAGAACGAAGTTCGACTCAATTTAATGTGCTAATGAGAAATTGAAAATGCGTCGTATTTGTGTCGCATCTTATCGTTTGCTATTGTCATTGATATTCTTCCTACGATATATTGTAGAATGGTCATTGTAGAGAAAAATGGCTACGTCTGTTTGACAATTATTTTATTTGAACGATTGCGTACCAATCAAGTTTTACGATTAATAAAAAAATTCTTACTCGTCTTTGTCTTCGACTAAATCAATTTCCATAATGAGATCAAATTAGACGACTCCTTGAAACGATTAATAAAAACCTGCTAAGAGAAGCAAGCTACTGTAATCTACAAATTCAAACAAAGTTACGCTAGAAAAGGAAGGACTGATCCGACTGTTCTCTATCAATCTTACCATAGAGAGCGTGATAAATGCGCTTGGAAGTTAGCACGAGAATACTTCACGTCAATTCCTTTCGATCGCCACTCGATACGTCTGCGAGTTCAATACGAAGCAGCAGCTTTATTTCCCGTTAGAAGTCGGCGAACGAATAAAGTTCCATCCGAACGTACACGACGTTATCGCGGTGCTCTTTCTCCTTTCGGTGAATCGGAAAGATCGAGGCTCTATCCTGTAGTATGAATTTCACCGCCTCTCAAACACTCACGGATCGTTTAATTCCTTAGCCGTGGTGTATTTGAAATTTATTTACTTCGAAGGTTAATTTTTTAATCGATGAGGATACACGTTGAAAGCTGAAGATTTAACAAATACAAACACGTAGATTGATACAACAAAGAAAAAGTAAATACAAGATACGGGCGAATAACACGTATAAGCGGACGTGCGGCGATATCTTATGAGAAGATCAGAAGAAAATAAAGTTTTTTTTTTTATTATTTAATTTGTACTTTACAATTTGTCCAGCTGGACATTTGGTAAATTTCTCTAGCTTAATTACTAAATAACATGTGAGTGGCTACCACCAGCGGGATACTATCTTCGAGTTTGACTATTTTATTTCTTTAGTGAGGTCAGTGAGGTGTTTTCTTTTTAGTCTTCTTTTTATGAGAGTTTTACTCGCTTCAGCAGCCAGCTGGTTTGGATTTGTTGCTGTTCTTTCCTGGTATTTTTCTGCGTATCTGCGGATTCCTTCAAGAAAATAAAGTAGAACACAACTTTGTCATACGACATTCTTGAGAAGATTAAGTTTGAAAATTTGTCGATTAAATTAGCCTGATTATCGACCCGATGATGAATACAATTCGGTATACATAAATTAATAATAAAAATCGGTAGAGCGTTATTGCGGATGCAAAAACAAGTGAAAAACGTGAAAAGGAATTTGTCTGTTTGAAGCTTAATTTTCAAGAAAATAGTGTTTGAACGTGTTTAGTGAGAAGTTGGCCTGGTACATGAGCGTGTTCAACAGTCAGATTTATTTTCCAACAAAACGTCTCGCGAACGAAGTTTATTCTACGTCTTCGACTTATTTCCGCACGTAGAGTAACCTTCTGTCGATTATTTACTCCTATTCAGTCCTGAATTAGCCATGTTCAAATATAAAATTGACAAAATTTTCAAACCCGATCTTCTCGAGAACGACGCATCAGATGAAACAATTTTTTCTATATCTCCTTATTTTTTCCTAAAAAATCGATGTTCGCTATGTCCACTTGTACACCTTACCTAATCTCCTATACAGGGTGGTTGGTAACTGGTGGTACAAACGGAAAGGGGGTGGAAAGGGGGTGATTCTATGCGAAAAAAGAAGTCGAAAATATAGAATAAAAATTTTTCGTTTGAGTCTTTGTTTTCGAGAAAATCGACTTTGAATTTTCGCTCGGTACGCGTGCACTTCATCACGTCTCGTTATAACGGATCTCAAATTTAAAATTAAAAAAAAAAAATTAAAAAGAAAAAATTTTTATTCTACATTTTCGACTTCTTTTTTCGCGTAGAATCACCCCCTTTCCGCTTGTACCACAAGTTGCCAACCACCCTGTATATTAAATCTCTCTTTACAGAAAAATACATTTTTGAGTATAAAGTACGTTACCCTGTAATTTTTACGCAAATTCCCACTTGCGCTATATTTGAAATATTCCACTCTATTACCTCAAGTAATTCTTCTAATTCTTCTACGTTATTTATATTATCTATAAATCTAATTCTAATTCACCAGGTAAAATATTTATAGAAATTATTTGCCCAAAGAAAGCGTAATTGCATGTTAATTGCTTCTTCTCTAATCAAATAAACTTTCGACAATAATTGTCGTCGATCTATGTAGCTTACAGGAAAAAATATGCACTTGACGAATCTATTGTATAATAGACCAAAGAACTTTGGTCGTCGATCTTCTTAGCGTTCGGTCGCGCGAGTCGCGAGCGAATTGAATCATCCGTTCGGTCGCACTTGTTATTTAACGAGCCTCAACAAGTCGTTGACGTGACTGAAAAATCGGTCTGGATCGTAGTAAGCATTCGGGCCGAGCTGCTGAAACCATCTGTCATCGAGCCCTCCGCGCTAGTGTTTCCATCTGGAAGATATCTATGCCTCCGGTAATTGTTTAAAGCGTTATTTAAAAAATATTTCCTCTCGCAGGATAATTTATATACAACGATTAAGATTTTTGACTGCCGACGAAAGTGAAAATTGTCCGTGAAAGACTTTTGGAGAAGCGAAGTGTCTTTGGTACACAGATAACGAGAAACGTGGTTTTTCCAAGTAATTACGATCCTTCTCTTCGTTCGCAAAACCAAAATTATTTGTTTCGTTATCTTCGTGAACGCGTGTGAAATATAATTTAGCAATTGTGAAAATAAGTCAGATACAGATATTATATGATTCGTGCCTTCCCTGCAATTCTGCGTGGCTAACCTAATCGATAGACTCGCACAAACCTACCAAACCGTCATCGATCGCAGATGTCGCGTTAACTTTCTACGCTGTCACGTTTATAACTTCGAAGTTACGTACCTACAGTGGCTGTGAAAAGTTTCTGTCCAGCCTATATACCATTTAACCATATATCGACTATACTGAAAGTATACTAAAACTATATTATTTCGACAACTACCACACGTCTATATCTACGTTGTACAAGTCGTATCGTACCACAGCACTGTCATGAAATATTTTATTTAATCGTTCGTTAATACAACTAACCCCTTTGAGACCTGTTTACCAATCCTTTAAGCTGGCTTTACGCTTGTCCAGTCGCTGGATCGACCGATTGCATGGCAATGGTTTGATTGGAAATCTGAAAGTTTCTTTCGGATTCGTCGAAAGTGATAGGCTTTAGTGGCAATGAATTCGCGCGGAAAACCGACTACTGCACTGTACTACGCTTCAGCCAGCACTGGGCATCATTGAGCCGTCCAGACGATTCCAACAACGCTGTGTAACGTTGTGTTAGCGATGGTGGGGCTAAACATTGGATTGAAAAAGTAGACTTTCGATCCGGTAGTTTGGTCGGATTACTTGCTGGAACGAAAACGCTGTACTGGAATGAAAACACCGTAGTGTAACTTTGTCTCGATTGCTCCAATTACAATCCAGCACCGGATCTGGCTGCAATGCTACTGGACCGACGTAAAGCCAGCTTCGTGCTCCTTGCGAATTAACTGCAAAAATTCAAAATTCAACTGAAAATTCAATTCTCCCTGAAGAGAAGGACGAAGCAGGCGTATTTCCAATCGATTCCAAAATTCCCAGCATTCCAGCAAAAATTATTTTGCATCGTTGATGGATATTTTCGGAAGTTCCGTGTATAGTCTCATTCGCTTGTGTTTAAAGCAGTCTATCATGGGAAAATATTTCGCAGAATAGAAACATTATTCGGCGACTGGTTGGGCAGAAAGCGGCGGACGTTCGACTCGTCCAGTGATTCCTCGTGCTCGCGAGTGCCTCGATGATGCTCGCTCGACACGCGACCTAGAGACAGTTGCAGCGGATCGAGCGAGTCG
>NT_176682.1:669223-688743 GCF_000188095.3 Bombus impatiens | reverse complement strand
CCGCCGATCAAGTCGAAGGAACCAGCCAGCCCTTCGCTTTCCTCTAGACCAAGGCAACGAAGCCTCAAGGACCGCCTCAGGGAAGGTATCACCGGGAAATTCAATTGGCAGTGAGTACCCTCGATGATTTTTCGCTTTGAGAGTCCCTTCTTTTCTACCACAGAGCGTAGAGTTTAGAATCGAAACATTTGGAATGATCAATTTCTTGCATACGCTATCGTCTGTATATCGTGGGACATTTAAAATTAGTAGAATTACATTTAGCATAGATGTAAGGGAAGATTTTTTTATTATAAAATGATATTGATATCGTGGAACGTCAGTTGTCGGACCATAATTCGTTTGGGAAGGTTGTTCGAAAATTGAAACCATTTTTCTTTATTTATTTATACTTTTTAACAGTTTTCAATGCATCAAGTCGGATAGAGGAACAATAGAGACGCGTGAAATCTTACGCGAATGGAATACACACACGTAGTAAATGAACAGCTTTGTTTTTACTAAGAAGAGTTCCTTTCTGTAGAGACACTGGGTATTAACGTAATCACACATTAATTGTTTTGGATACGAAATACGAACGCCATTCTCATATTTCGACGTGACTTCTCTTTATTTGTGGTTTTTATTTAGCTCATTTTTCTGTTTGTTTGTCTGGATGGAATTTTGTAAGCGAATTTTCATCCATTTCCCGACCAGCTGAAAAGCTGATGTTGAAACTGTGATGTTGATAATATCTTTTTATTGGAAATAATTGTTTGGTTAGCCAAAGTGAAATTTGACAAAATATTATTTGATAAAATATTTGTATATCGTGGGATGACAGTTAAAAGAAGAAAAAAGTAGAAAATAAAATATATAAATAAAGGAAAATTTCCTCGGTGGTTTTTGCTTAAAAATGTGCCGCTAAAAGGAAGAGTATAATTTTCTCAATCAGGCGTTATTAAGTGATAAATATCAAAGTTATCAAAATATAGAAATGAAAATAAAAACCTGGCTGGCTCGTATTAGTCTAATTACAAAGTTCCCAGAATTTTTACGTTTTCAAAGACTCTCTTCTATTCGATCAGATGAATATCGGACTGACAATTTCAGCGAAATATTCTTCTATTTTTACCTCGTAATCGTTAGAAAATTATCTTGCTTGCGTTCATTGGAAATTTTTTGTATCCAAAAGGTTCATTCAAGAGAACAGAGGAGATGCTAACCGGATGGCCTCGCAAGGTTAATGCAATGAGCCCGCTAGCTCTTTATTTTTAGTAATATGAGTTCAACAATTGAGTAATACCCTATTATACGTGATTACCGCGTGTGCTCAATCTATATAGATTTCCCTGTATAATATTATTACATTCAATTACTTAATGATACCTGATCGAGGAAATTATGTTCTTCTTCTTGCTCCATCTTTAAATAAAAACCATTTAAAAACATCTTTTTTATTTTCACTTTCGTCGTAGCTCTAACCACTTTTCTATTCGATTTGCCACCGTCGTTATCTTTCGTCGGCCAAATAGCCATTTATTTAATTAACGATAACGTATAAAAAAGCATAGAACGACGAGGAAAATTAAGGAGAGGCGCTGGAAATTCGAACAGAAGTCTGCATTGAACAGAAACTGCGACGTAACTGATACTCCGCCACCAGAGTGGAGCACATGATTGCCTGTTCGAAAATGCAGATTCTCTCCGGAAACCGATCCGTTCTTTCTTTCTTTTTTATTTTTCTTCTTTTCCCTTCTTTCCAGAAAACACGCGAAGAACCGATTTGTTCGAGACGAAAGTCGTTCGATAACCGAAGTTCCACTGTACTCGTTAACCGACTATATTATAAGAGAAACTAATTTACATACGCACGCTACGTTCTCAAGATTGCCTCGTAAATCTACTTTACATTACGACAGTTTCTTTTCCATACATATTACGATGGTGTTTGGAAGTTACGTTTTCCGAAGCGTAGACGCGTTCCTTTATCTTCCATCACTTGGATATTTATAGAGTTGATTCCATCATATCAGAACGACGAAAAAAAGTAGTTGTAAAAACGTGCCGTTGGAATTTTAACTACGTCGCACGAACGTCAAATAAATAACGTAAAATGGTATTTTACCCTGGAAGCTCCACGTATTTTCCGACACCCTGTACATGTGTATTTGCGGGAATCTTACAACCTTATCATTAGAACTACCGATAGTTAATACGAAGATATTTCTATCAAAACCAGTCAAAGTGACTGGTCTTTGAAAAATACGTAATAACAGAATATTTTTATATTTATTGATTTATTACTTTCTTACAGAAGGAATTCCATGTCATGTAGTAACTTTTTGGTATTATCAATCCATTTGGGATCCTTGAACGACGGTCGGCAAATTTATAAAATTGTAGAACCAGTCAATTTGACTGGTATGATAGTTCTGGTATTATATATTTTAACTGATAATCTTGCTGGTATGGCATTAAAATAATACAGTGATCAGGTAGAGTCAGGTAATGGGATGAAAGGTGACGTATGAACTACCATTACAGAATCCAATATCGCTCGCTTTAATTATTCGCGGCAATAATTCAAGCGTTATCTTCGAGCCAGTGTTTCTCAGTACGCAGCGTAATCAGTAGATGGCAGTCGGTGTTAGTGTGGCTGGTTCTCGAACGATTCTCCGGACATTGTGGTGTCGGGAGGCTTCTTGAGAACCCGGCGAACGAGTAGGAGAGCTATCAGTCGCTTTCCTCTCGTTATGTGCGATGCCGAAGAAAGGGTTAAAGCAGAGTACGTGAATTTATGGTTTTCAGGCAGATGAATAAAAATACGTTCGACCCTTAAATGCATAATTTTGTTAGATAGAAACAGAAAGAAATAATTTTGCCGGATAGAAACAGAGTATAAAATGGATGGTAGAGAGTACGTTATTACTTTAATTTTCTTACGAATTTTTAACGCTTCTCTTTGATGCTCGATGTGTTTTATTTACTCGTAATAAAGTAATAATAGAGTTGAATTATAAGAAGAAATGATATTTGGAAATACAGCTGCGTAAGTCGATCTACACAGGCGAATTCGTACTGAGATGAAAGAAGACGCGACGAACAAAAGAGGGAGATAACGATGTGAAAGAGGGAAATAATGATTTGTAACTCGTTGCTACCCTTTGTCGGTGATAATAATAATCCTTTGTCACCGTTGTTTGCATCCAGCGTGTTACTTAAACACGTGATTAATCGCAACGAAACGAGAGTTTATCTCTGAAAATAATTACTTTCGGGTCTGTTTATATACCGATTACGAGTCTGTTTTTATTCTCCTCGATGTGTACTACGAGTCCTTAAGGTCTTGTTAACTACTGATTTGTTAATAATCTGTTCAAGTTTACGAGAAGAATTTTTTTTTTTTTTTAATCCATTGAAAGCTACGAAATTCCTTTACTGAAAATAGAAAACGAGACGAGGAATAATATTTAAGTATACATGCAAATATACATAATGCAAATACCATCGTCGAAGTTTATTACGAAGCTAATACGCAGTTCGTTAGAAAATATCGCGCGAGTATCGGCTATTTCGCGAAAGGAAAATAGGGAAGGAAATTCTTTAGCAACAGCCTGAAAGTTTGCTTGGTGAATTAGCAGCCGTTCACAAACTAGTAGCAGAGTAACATTTCACGAATAGTAACAAGCACTGGCTGGTTTGCTAGCATCGATACGCTAATTAGCTGGCGGTTCATCGATTTGCCATTAGCAGCGGCGGTCACAATGCGTCAACCGCTTCTAAATCGATCTATTAAATTATGACGCGATCGGTAGATCGGCCGCTTATACACGACAAATTTATCGTTATCGAGGAAAGATTGCCTGGCTTATTACGAAACGAGACCTTTCTGTTCCATCTCCAATGAGATTATTCATCGTTTACATATAATTGCCACGATTCACTTTTTTCATCGCGAATATGGTATTTTGTCCACGAAGGAATTTCAATTAATTTATGCAAAGTGCTTGGCGAACATAAACTCTGTCAACATCCACTTAGCAGTAATTAGAGTAAGATTTCGTTGGAGGATGGTAAAAATACTGTTTGAAATAGTATTTTAAAAATTGTTTTTACTGTACAATCTTCTATATTTACTTATCAATTTAGAATTTAGAACGAAAACGAGGATTTAGAATTTGGTATTTTATTTTGATTGTTTATTCCGATTGATTGGTTTATTCTAATAGGATGTTCTTATATTTAACAAACTGTAGTTACGTTTACTGATAAATGTTAAGCAATCGCTTTAAACCAATTAGATAATGATTTCATTGCAGAGATGGTAAAAATACTGTTTGAAATAGCATTTTAAAAATTGTTTTTACTGTACAATCTTCTATATTTACTTATCAATTTAGAATTTAGAACGAAAACGAGGATTTAGAATTTGGTACTTTATTTTGATTGTTTATTCCGATTGATTGGTTTATTCTAATAGGATGTTCTTATATTTAACAAACTGTAGTTACGTTTACTGATAAATGTTAAGCAATCGCTTTAAACCAATTTGATGAAGATTTCATTGCAGAAATGGTAAAAATACTGTTTGAAATAGTATTTTAAAAATTGTTTTTACTGTACAATCTTCTATATTTACTTATCAATTTAGAATTTAGAACGAAAACGAGGATTTAGAATTTGGTATTTTATTTTGATTGTTTATTCCGATTGATTGGTTTATTCTAATAGGATGTTCTTATATTTAACAAACTGTAGTTACGTTTACTGATAAATGTTAAGCAATCGCTTTAAACCAATTAGATAATGATTTCATTGCAGAGATGGTAAAAATACTGTTTGAAATAGCATTTTAAAAATTGTTTTTACTGTACAATCTTCTATATTTACTTATCAATTTAGAATTTAGAACGAAAACGAGGATTTAGAATTTGGTATTTTATTTTGATTGTTTATTCCGATAGATTGGTTTATTCTAATAGGATGGTTTTATATTTTACAAACTGAAGTTACGTTTATTGGCAAAAGTTAAGAAACAACGATCGCTTAAAAATCATTGTACATTTCTTTTATCGTTTGACATACATTGGAATTTAAAACACCATAAAGAGATAGGAGTTTATACACAAGCATACAATAAGTTTAAACGTTAAATATCTAAAATGAGCAGTGATGGTGCGATGTTGTTTTTTCACGTAATGGATCTGATCCGCTAATACAAATAAAATAAATGAAATAAATAAAATAAAATAAACTGTAAACAGTTTCTTATATGGCGGTATTTTACAAATTCATATGTTGCCACGTGTAAGCGTGAAAATGTGAACAGAGTGACCATTTCGAGAATAACCCGAAACGAATTCTTCTAAACCTAAATTGACTAAGAAATTTATTCCGGGGCAAAATGTTAATACAATGAAATGATCGAGTCAATCTCGTGACTTGAACCCAATTGAACATTCGTGGAATTACGTTACATATCAATTGGGATGTCAATGTTTTACAAATAAAAGCGAGTTGACAGTAAAAATTAGAAAAATATAGTGCGAAATATCGACAGCGTATTGCGTTCGATTAATTGAATCAATGTCACACAGATGACGTGCGATCATCGAATCCAAGAGTTAGCCAACGTCTTATTACATTATTTTTTATTTAGGTTTTGTTAAAAATAGTAAGATAATTCCACTAAAGTTTGTTCCTCAACTTTTCTCACAAAGTTCCATTCGATTCGTTCGAGTCAATATCAAACGTGAATCTTACACGAGTATAATCGAAAAAAAGTATATTGTAATTTCAAATATGGACACTTATCTCCTTATGTTATTTTTAGTTTCATCCGATGTATCTGAGAAGATAAAAAATACCTGTACAATAATTTCCAAACGATCATAGTGTTTCTCTCACTTTTGTCAGTAGGTGTATATGCCCTACGCTCTGGCAATAGACCTTTGTCTCCTAAAACACTATACACACTTGTCGATATAATATAATTTAACGCGAAGGTTCAACACTCTGGTTGCTTCCATACAAAAGGAAACTATGTTAACGACCGAAGATTATCGCACTTAAACGTTACATTAATTCTGTCAATCGTGGCAACGATAGCTGCTAACGATCCTAAAATCATCTCTTTTACAAACAACGCTCATGCAACATCCATCATAGTCATCGCGATGTTTCCTCCCTTAATTAAGGTACGATGAACGACGTTTTAATCCAGCGACGAACACCACTGACCCATCAAGTTGGTTTACAAGCTGTTGGAAACTTCAAACAGTTGTACTAGCCGGTCGGTTAACTCGACTAATCCGCGTAGGATCGGATCAGACCAAATTTGGCCGAAGCCATCATTATGATTAATCACGATTCCGAATAACCAGCCAAGGCGATTATCCATCGACGTAACATCAGATGTTCATTCATTGCCACCACTTTTTACGCTCTTTTCCATAAAGTGAAAGAGAAAGTTATTAAACAGCCGTCACCTATATAGCAGTTATTGACCCGGCCGCCTCGAAACTCGTTTCTTCGTACGACCCTGACTCTTCTGGGCTGTAAATCGCCGCCAGAATCGGGCCAGTTTCGTTTCCACGACCGTATATCATCTGTTTTGCTCGACTTCTGTCGGCTGCGTTTTCTTTTCTCCTTCCTTTCATTTTTTATCGTCCCCGATTTGCATATTACGCTACACACGGCCATAAATATTTGGACACTCGGTGCAATTCCATCTAAAGGTTGACGTTTTTATATTCTATGTATGTAGAATATATATAAGTTTATAAATATATATATTATATATTATATAAAATAATTACATAAAAAAAATATATATTAAATATGTATATATATATTTTATAAAGTATAAGGATCGAAGGAACTTTCGTCAACAGGGAAAGGATATACGCACGCGAACCTTTAAACACTTTCCGTAATTTGTAATTTGCAAACGTCCTAACGCTTGCGGATAGTAGCGTGTTCTTCTCAGCGATAGTTTCGCATTTCGAAAGATCCAATTGAAGTTGGAGTAATTCGTGTAGGATGTGAAGGCGTTTGTCTGTTGTCAGGATTTCCGTGGGTGTGGGTGTAGGAAGGAGTTCATGGTGATTGTCACGGTGTCTTGATCGACGAAAGTTGTATAATAGGAAGTTTGCGTTTCGGAGCGTAGGAGCGACGGTGTATCGGGCAGCCAGAATGGAGTGGATTGGAGAAATCAGGCAAAAAACGAAAGAGCTGGAACGAAACGGTGAAGTATTGGAGCTAAACGTATGACAAAATAGGATTTGCATTTCGCAGAAAATATGTGGAAATTCACGCAAGAGACCCAAAGCTTCTAAAGTTTCCAGAAAACGTTGAAACTAAAGGGTAGACGTAGACAAAGCGCGTGGATTTCTAGCGTGCAACAAATATCTGTATGGAATTCAACGACGACGATAGAAAACAAAGAAACGACAAAACAGGTGCAGTTTCTAAAATTTAGAAAAATTTGAAATTGCGGCATAGACATGGACGAAGCAGGGGAATTTTTTATTGTGCAACAATTTCTAGCTACGTAACGATCTTCTGAAACACCGTAGCGTGATCTATACGCTGGCATATAGAAATTGTGTCTGTCGGTATCTGATGAACAGACACGAATACGGTGTATGATGCATACATGCACAACCGTCGTCCCGTTGTACAATGAAAAGGATGGTTCCTTTGTTTTCGTGCAGGCCACAGTAGCTACATTGAAACGGTAATTTCTCTCTCTCGCTCTCTCTTGCTCTTCGATGTTCGATACTATGCGTGGCCTTGATCATTCGTAGACCACGAATCCAAGTCCTATTTCTTCATTTGAAACGGTTCCCGCGAACAAAGAGTACATATATCTACTCATGTACCTTCGATCGATTCATATCCTTTTAACCACGGAATATTTTTAAATCATCTTCTTCCATGTTTCATATGAATATTCTTGGAATATCGAATTTTATGTCGGTTCTTCGCGGTTTCTTCGATTCTTCAATGAGACTTGAATGAAAAATCGTACATCAACTTCTTCGAGCCTCTCTTCTTTTTCGTCGAGCTTCAAAAAATTCAATCGATCATGCCCTTGGAGCTCACATCAGAATATCCGTAGACATTTCAGACAATGATAACTTACCAAGTTAGGAATTAAACGCGGTGAAATCTAACTTTTAACCATTTAGACGCGTCGAACTACGATTTTTTACGATTTTCACTCTCATCCTCTTCCTTAACACGTTGACTGTCATGTCACCCATATTCGGGCGACAGCAAAGTTTCTGATAGGACCGCGTCACTCGTATTCGAGTGGCGCTTATTTGACTACTTACGAAGGATCGTCGTAGGTATTTGAAAAGATATTCCACAGGAAGTGATAAAACTATTGAATTGCTATAAAAGTAATACGAAAATGATTTATTAAGAAAATTATATAGAATGTAAATCTTTGAAGCATTCTATACAAAGTTGAGTTTGGTCGGCACAATTTGGACAATAAGTTGTTGTTTTCTTTAAATTGCTTTTGATCGGTCCGTTCGACGTCTTTTATTTGCATAACACAGTTTGCATGCGCGTCTAATACTTCTTCCGTAATCATTTTTCCAATATTATATTATATTATGCTGACTCCGTGGAAAACAAGGATTTTTTGTATTTTCAGACAACCCTAATAATTTTGCAGTTAATAATTCTCTAAATCTTCTAATATTTACATCCTTCCTTGTTGAAATTTTCTGATACAAGTAAGTTTATTATTTCGTCATCAACGAACAGCTCGAACACATCATATGGATTGACATTGCCAGGTAATTGCCTAATGAGGCCGACTGTCTCGGGAAAAAAAAATTACTTCTGCCGACCACTAAATTCATTCCATTCACCAAATTGAATTGTACTTTCCTCGGTATCATCAGTTCTTCTTTCTTCCTTAATGACCAATTCTTGTAAAATCTCGTCAACAGTATCTTCATTACATTCAGTATCACTACGATTGCACTTATTAATATCCGAATCAGAATCAGACGATGTAATTTTATTTCTATTTCTATTTCTAGAAAATCTGATTTCTTCCTCATCGCTACCTCGTAACTTCTTTCTCACTGCTTATTTGATTCACTAAGAAATAAGTTTTCCATTTTTCTTTTTGACATTGCAACGAATTAGGGTAGAGATTTTAAGTTATCTAAAATATCGGTGGGAGTACCTAGCAGAGTACGCTTGGTACAGCACTCGTGGCCTGAAGAAGATTATATCGAAAATACGTACGGCAGTCAACGTGCTAATTGAACTGATCGACTCGAAAGCATCAGAATATCGATTTCATTCTAGAAATCTTGCCAAATTACGAACTAAATGCGCTAGAATCTACCCTGAGACCATTTAAACGCGTCGAGGTTCAGCCTCTCAGCGTTTGATCCATTCGCCCATGGCCAATCGAGCTCTTCGTTCCCGCAACAATCAGAATATCGATTTCATTTCGAATAGCAAAAATCCTTGCAAATTGCGTACTAACTGCGCTGAAATTCAGCTCTTAACCCTTGAACTTCCAAATTTGTTCACTCAAACTTCAAAATTTTTCGCTTCGCTCCGGATGCATTGAATTTCAAAATTTTCCACAACCCGTTTGCCTTCCCCGATCGAAAAATTCTTCAATGCCACATGCGTCAGAATTCCAATCTCATTGGAAATACCAAAAATCTTGCGAGATTTCGAATTAAATGTCTCGAAATCCAACTTCTAACCATTTAAACGCGTCAATGTTCAACTTTTCACCATTTGACCTTCACCTATCCTCGATCGAGCTCTTCGACCCCACAATATCAGAACATCGATATCACCCTAAATACCAGACCATCCTTCACAGTGGTTATTTCCCACTTTTGCCAAAGCTACCGTGATATAATCGTCCGTTTCCATGGACGAGAGCCGTGGTGCCACAACACACCTAGGTGATCGAAGGCTGGAATCTAGGCCATTGGATAATTCGACGTGTATTAGGAAAAGTAGCACATTTCGTTTGTCTTACGGACACTAACACGCTCTCTGTATCTGTCTGTCTGTCTGTCTGTCTGTCTGTCTTTCTCTCGCCACGAAAAATAGAATGATTCGATTTTGATTGCGGAAAGTAGGATATTTTCATTAGTTTCAGGTACAGTAACATGTTATGCTTCTCCGCGATGGCAGGTAACACATTTCGGCTCTTTGCGTGAAAATTAACTCGGTTTGCCTTTAACCTTGAATTAGTGGATTGAAAAATTATGGATTGTATAGGTTTCTATTGCTAATATATAATATATATAAATTATAACATATACAATGTTATATTATATTATATATTCAATTATATTATATATTCAATTATATATATATAATATAATATAATATAATATTGATAATATTTCTATTGAAAATAGAAAGATAAATACCTTCTTTTACAGCGAAATACAAACGTTTTTAACGACGTAAGTAAAACTCGAACAAACGTAAATTGTCACAGAGTAATCTACTTAACGTACAATGATATTATAAAATTAAACATTTTCTCTCGGTCTAAGATCTTAGGACACCATCTCTGATAGATTTTTCTTTTCTTTTCTTCTTTTTAAGATAATTAAATTTTAGTATCGCATGCGTTTTGTAATGTATATTCTTTAATATATTATTTTGATTATTTTCCACTTAAATCATATTTTGCGTTAATTGAATTCACGTCTGGTCGCACACATATCTCTTGAACTGCAGCAATTTTAACAAGAGATCAGTTACACTTCTTCGGTGAGTCTCTTGAGTTATATATATCCATCTGCGATTTTTCCTTAACAATTTACGAATTACGAATGTTGCATTTTATCATCGATCTTGCACCACTCGTCTAATATAGATTTGTTTCTGCAATTGAGTTCAATACGAGCGTGCACAATCACCGTCGTTTTCGTCGTGGCAAACTTTTAGAAATCTAAGAAATCTGGACGTTGAAACAAGGAAAAAATGTGCGTGTATAATGCAATGCAAACTGCGTGCCCTTTTTGTCTTCTCGTCGGTCCACGAATCCCTGTTTCCACTTCTTTTTCTCGCGATAGCTTTTCTCGCGGTCTACGAAAATTACCCAATTAAAAAACACCGATTTGATTAACTTTTTACAGAATAATGATACCATTAACAGATGCAAGATATTTTTTAAGTAGCGATGATTCAGTTTAAAGGAGTGAGAAAAATCATGAAAGTTCAGTGTAACTTCGTAAAGTCCTTATATCCTGGAAACTACTTCAGATAAAAAAAAAATCCAGGCGCTTTCAGAGCAATATACTTTTTAGAGAAATTAAACTACATCAATAGTTTCTTGCAAAAGTCATACATGATTACAGATTTTCTACTTTCATTGAATTTTTTGCCCCTCGAAAGCGAATTACGCGCGCGAAAAAATATTACTAGGATTTGTTTAAAAATCTGCTTATAAAAAATATATGATATGTAACAGCATTTATAAATAAATAATTCCTCGTTGTAAAGTTTAAGTGTAGAATTTCAATGTGTATTCAGCCCCCGCGAAAGGTCACGTCGGCCCTGGTTCTACGTATATGAGAGACGTGCTGTCCATAGAATTGTCACAATTATCAGTATTTCGCTCATAGTTTGTCTCGTTATTTCATGTTGCTGCGTGAAAAATAATTTTTTCTTTCAGCTACTACATCGGCGTATTCTCGAACCGAATATTGTCGTATATAAACAGGACGACAAGAACTGCAAAGTCAGAGTTCGAATAAGAAACAATAACAAACAGCGACATTGACGATGTTTGTGAATACAAACAGTGAGAAACACACGACGCAGTCATGTAAATAGTAGCCAGCGATACTTACAAAGCGAAATGCTCGACATGCAAATTGTAAAAATAATTATGAAACTTTGGCGATACGTAGAGAGACAGGTGTGTATTACGTAATCTTCTTTTGCTGTCCAAATTTTCACTCTAAGGGACTGGCTTAATTGACTACCGAGAATCCAGCTATTTTCCAATTTTACGTTATAACCCGCTATACTGTTGATCAATTTATGACCAAGCGATAGTTAATTAAAAGAAGTAACTTTTGTCTGAGAACATTCCTTTCGCGATGTATCACGGAAAATCGGAAACTAGCTGCATCCTCACGGGTCAATTTCACCCACTGAATTGCCAGACGGAATTTCGGCAGCGACAAAAATTGCGTAATACGTATGCTAAGTGTCATAATTTGTTTAATTCGCAGCTTCTTCGGCTTTTTAACGTTTTTTGAAAAAAGGCATGGTAGTATACAATTGTTAAACCTGACAGCTAATTTCTTATAGCAATTTGCTATTGAAACAAAAGTAATCACGTTTCTTTCATAATAAGAAAAGCAACTTTATACGTTTTTCATATAACGTTGACAAAAGTATTTATCCGTCGTACGAGGCACATTACGATTATTCCACCACTGAAAATCTGTAATTGTTCCGCTCATTTAATTACATTTATTTAGCTTAGATTCATTGGAGCAGAAATATTTTCGAGTCCCATCGATCTGCTACCGATGTACTTAGAATCATCGTATTCACTGTTAGACATTGTAAATATATAGTCATTTCCTTTCGTAATGAACGTGCAACGATAATAATACAGACAACTGGTAGTTACAGAAGATCAACGTCAACCATTTGGAAATTGAAATAGCCTACTGTTCGGCAAACAAACGAAACGTGCTGCTTCTCGCTGCAGCATTTCAGATAAGCTACTGCTCGTGGCGAAATGTGAATAATGCTTGCTATCGCGGTACCTATATTATACGAAACGTGCTTGTTATCGGCAGAAACATTGAAACGTGCTTGTTATCGGCAGAAACATTGAAACGTGCTTCTTCTCGCCATAGATTGACGTGTGCTACTTTTGTAAAAAAAAAAAAAAAAAAAAAAAAGGAAAAAAGAGAAGAAATGTGCTACTTCTCGCTACTTAATCCTCTATTTGCATACCGGATCGTTATCGACCAGAGATTTTAAGTAATTCTTCGTTCTCCCCGTATCATCTTTTGTTGGAATTTTGCTTTGCTTGGAAAAGTTAAGGCAACGTGTTAACGATAAAAAAACTGTCGAATGATAATATTCTATGAACTAGGTAAAGTATTCGAGAATTTTGGGCAATTTCTTTTTTTGGAAAATCTAAAAAAAAAAGCTGCAGTACGCAGACGACTTCGGTGAAGAGAAGGTTGCAGATGAAGGGTCAACGCACGTCGAATTATTCGATCCTAAGCGACGTGTCGAGCCGTGTCTCTTTCCTCGGCCACATCCGAGTCGTTTGTTTCCATTCGGACACTCGACACGCGTCATTTCGTATCCATCACACGGCCGTTCGTTCTCTCGGATGTACGAGAGAAGACGAAACGGAAACGGCGGCCGTCACCTTCGGGCGAAATGACGTCGATACGTTCCGCGTGCACACCTCTCTCTGTGACACAAATCGAGAAACTCCAAGCACATGGCTTGTATATGTATGCGCGCGCGCGCGCCTATCTATACATGTACGTGCGCTTGTCGCTTCATATCCTGCGCAGAGTCGATGTATCGATACAGAGAGACCTCCGTGGCTTGGACGTCGAATCCTGTCGAGATCAATACCGTCACGTTTCCTCGACGGAAAATTAACCGGTTTTCATTCTACCACAAAATCTCAAGCTATTAGACGCGGATAAGCGTGCAGCAGCTAACGAAAGTGTTGCAACACTTGTAGAAACATTCTATGAATATATTGTACTCGTTGTATGAAACCTTTTGAAATGCCACGAACACTCCGTAGCAAGATACGATTATCGTTTATAGATTCTATTGGCAGAGTTTGGAAGAACTGTGCAAATGTACGTAGCAGTCACAGAACGCAGCATAAATGGAAAATCTGTACAAGAAATTTGCACATTCATTTTTGGTCAATTCCAATGCCAAACTGTCGTTTTGTTCGGTTGTGCGTTAAATACAATGCCGTCCATCAGTCGTTGTACCTATTTTAGGCGGAATGATTGTATATACTATATAATATAGTAGTTATATAATAGATAGCTATATTCTAATATAATATACTAGCTATTGGACATCCTAAACGCAGTCACTTTCTTTCACAATGAACGAGCAGTAAACGGTATCGACGATTGGACGTTTGGCGAGAATGCCGACTTTATTTCCTAATATAAATTGGCTATATCATATAGTACACGCTCGTGTATACTTCAACTCGATCAAGTATCCGGCAGATTAGACACTTCTTTTTTATTTGAAGTAGTTTACAATCAATTCTCATTGAGAATTATAAGTAAATTATTCTGGCGTGGTATTATAACGAGAATAATAAGTGATTGTCGTATATTTAATTCTAGCTGAATCTAATGTTTAAATCTAGAGGGTAATGTCTTTTTAGTCTGCAGATCTGACGCGTCGTGTCAAGTAATTGAGTAACTAGTGGTTTTTGGTGGTTGTTAATTCTTGTTATATCTGAATTTGGATGTAGTATCGGGGAGAAGGGCCCAGGAAACGTCGAGCTAACTACAGACAATGTCGCGAGAGCCGAGGCGCTGTCGGCTCCATCAATGCATTACCTGGTCCTTCAGGTAAATAGCTTTGCCGAAAAGACCTACGTGACCCTGGCTACGAGCGTCTGTAGAACACGTGTGCGGTGGGCCTAGCAAAAGACAATAGAGTGCTAAAACGGCCAGAGAGTCAGTCGAGAAGCAGAGTGCGAGTTGAGCGGATACGGAGTGTGAGTCGGCGTGCGACGATATTGTAGTCTGTCCTTTTGTTATTAAATATCACTTATTAAAATACGTTAAACTTTGAACTCTACCATCATCACTTGTCCTTACTCTAAGAAACCATCAGTTACTACATGGATATTTCTTCTTTAACTGTAGGTATCTTAAGGTCGCGATGTATTGTTTCGTTGGTAACATACCAAGGTGCATCTATAAGGATCTTAGAGTTTTTGATTGGAATCATTGAAGAATTTCTATGTTAGGATTACTCGCTGTTCCCCATAGTTGAATCCCATAGGTTCAAACAGGTTTTAATATGACTTTATATAGCATTATTTTACTCTGCACGCTTAAGTTGGAACGTCTGCCAATGAGCCAGTAGAATTTTTTTAATTTTAATCTAAGTTGTTTGGATTTGTCTACGATGTATCGTTTCCATGTCATTCTTCTGTCCAGAATCATGCCAAGATATCTGACTGAATCATTGTTTGGAATTGGAATATTATTTATGATCACCTGTGGGCAGGATTGTTTTCGCAACGTGAAGAGATTAGAAATGAAGAACAAAATCAGTCAAAAAGTCGTATCTCTTATTTATTTGACCGTTGAGAAAATTCCGTAGGTCAGTCATCGATGTCCAAGCAACTCGTATTTGGCGACCTAACAAAATTACCAAATTACCAGAAATGAACTTGTTACGCTTTCTTCTCGGGAACCCTCCCACAACCATAAAAGTTCGTAGGGTAGAAACGGTGGAGAAAGCAGCCTCATCCCACCGAACCTAAACACACGTCCGAAGTATCGTTCAAAAGTCTGTCCTAAGCTTTCATTTCGTCTCGACAATGGTCACACTCGAATCGAGTTAAAAGAAGTCTCCGTGACGAATTTCCTGGACCAGGTTCTCGTGATCGTATCCCTTTACGAACGTTTCGAGGCCGGAAGAAAGGTTGGTGATTCGCGACCAACCAACTTTTACCACTACTACTTCAGCCGATCCGGAGTGGAAACTCGTCGGTGAAAGCAGGGGATGGAAAGATTCAACGAAGGAAGGTTTTCTTCGATGAAATGGAAGCTTGGACGCCTTGGGCTGCCACGCGAGTACACCCAACTTTCCTGATTAAATTATCGGAGGCGTGCTCCGCTCGTGGAGACTCCTCCAGGCTACGTTCCAGGCGAGGAATTGATCGTCTCGATTTTCTCACTGAAAAGCACCGCCGCAAGTTGCCTACACGTTGGCTGATTTCTCGAGCCTCGGTGTGTTTTCGTTCGAGAAAGAAGAAACGTGTGGTTTCAGCTGCCTTCGAGATTCTCGCCCGATCTTGCCATATGTTGGAGTGAGTTTGATCGTCGATACGTTCTTCTTCAACAGGCTTACATACGTCGAAGGCTTTGGAGGATATTTTCGATTGATGCGGTTTCCTCGATAAAATTTCGGTACGCCATAGATGGCTTTTGACGACCCTTGATACGGGTTTCTTGGAAAGTGCTGTGTATATTACAGAATGCATGCTTTTGAGTTATCGGTGTCTTTTTCTTAAAGAAATTCGGATACTTTAAGAAACATCGAGAGTCTTCAAGATATTTCCGGTTGACGCGGTTATCTCGATAAAATTTCCACACGCTAGAGTTAGCTTTTAAGGACGCTGTTATGGTTTTCTGAAAATAATTCCGATATACCACGTGCAATGGACAGTATTGGATTGTTGGGGTTCTTTTCGTGAAAAAAACTGGTTACGTCAAAGGTTCCTGAGGATAGTTCGAGTCGACGCGGTTTTCTCCGAAAAATTTGAATATATTACAGACCTTCTAAAAAATTAAGTAAATCGATTCGTGAAACTTGTTTGAATATTTCAAACGTAATAATAATATATGGATACTTTCTAGAACGACGTCAAGCTTGCGCAAGCGAATAATCTTCGGACTCGTATTTGTCAAGACTTATTTGCTTGCTTCGATGATTGCTCTGTACCACTCTGTGGATTCGAGAATGATTCGAAATTCCAGTACTAAATCTACGCTTTTTCTCGGCGAGAAAGTCTGCCCATCAAGTATCTAAAGTATCTTCTCTCTCGTTTCGCCATATTAAATACGTTTCCATCATCCTCTTCGTCTTTTAATCATCCTTGTTTCACAAATATTCGGAAGACGAAGCAAAGGCACGAGGAGAGGAGGTTCAGGGGGATGGATTCGAATCGAAAGGAAATGTCAAGTCGGTGGGACGAGAGTCAGTCGTGCCATTAGACAGACACTCTGTTGAAAAGTGCACCCGGGACGAGGTCATCGGGTAAATGGGTCAAGTAGACGTGGTAGGTACTTGTCGCGCACTTAAGGATGCAGATTGCGCGACGACGGTCGCGTCCTCCGCGCCCGAGCTCGCCTAAGTACTCGTTTATGAATTATGCGCGGTCTTAAGCGTTCGTTTGAGACGCGAATCCTTTCCGCTATATGGATGTTTAATTAATCAAGGGCTCGTGCCTTCCGGTCTGTTGCTAAATGTTTCGAAATGTTTGCACGTCGTTTGAACCTTCGCCTACGCATGTTTTGTGTCCACGTTTCCGCTTCTATTGGGTTGGCAACTAAGCGATTGCGGATTTTGTCATTACCACCTAATGTGTTGTAGTTGCCAACCCAATAATACCGCAGATGACTGCAATTCTTCGCTACTAAATCATTCTGTTGAATAACATTCCAGACAAATCAGTTAGGTTTATTAAACAACGATATTGCGGAAAATCAGCACGAACTTTCATAGCGTATCGCGTGTGTTACGTTCTGTTTAAGAGCAATGAAGGTAATGTAATATACAGGTCGCTGATATTTATGCAAATTTATATTTTTATGAATATATTGGAAAAAATAGAATTTGGATAAGAAGTTGTATTTTTATCAGTTAGATGTTATGAAGGGCTTGTCTAATACATTTTAGGGTTATTTTATGCGCTTTTGCGTATTCCGTGTATTTTTGCATCTTCAAATTTTCCATAAATTCATAAAGATTCGCAGTTTGCTGATATACAAGGTATATCATAATATTTAATGGAACCCAGTGGACATAAGGGAGAAAAGAAATGAAAAAATTTGCATGATCGTGTGTCTTATTTGACCTTCTTTCGGATTGATGGCCATTTTTGCGTTTCAATAATCGGCGACTGTTTACCTTCGTAAAAGGTACTCGAAATGGCTACCTTCGGCCTGCGCGCAAGCTTACAGACGATCCACCAAAGAATTTGGCAGCCTTTCAAAAATTCCAGGTGTACGTCGAATAATACAGACTAATATTAGGTACATACGATAATATATTTCGAGCACCTTTTATGAAAGTAAACAGTTGCCGGTTATTCAGACACAAAAATGGTCATAAATTCGAAACAAGGTCAGACAGAACGCGAGTTCGTATGAACATTTTTCATCGTTTTTCTGCCTCCTGTCCACTCTCAACATGTTAAACTGTACCCTGTATAAAGAAAAAAAACGAGACTGTACCCGTAACTCGTTTTATTAAACGAATTCAGAAAATCAGCTAGATTGGTCTTCGAAGTTACCAATTGCCTACTACCTGTTTGACACACGGCGGCATACGGTGGTGGCAGCGATCAAAATAATTTCGCAGATCACTTTCTCTGATGCGCATCTCCGTCGTTTTCGCTGTTACACTTTCTACCGACAAAAAATGGCTTCGATAGCGTGGCTCGGAAGCGCGTAAACTCGAACTAGAACTAAGACTCCATCGTGTTAAACTTTTTAAGTTTAACACTTTTACTGCCACGTTGATCATATGTGACCGATCACCACGGGTTCTCCTGTGACACCACGGTGGTCATTGGTGACCGGAGCGCTTGAACTTCTTACAATTGTAAAAATTGAATGAAAATTGACAGTTAGGGCATTTTGAATATAACCGATAAATAGAAGATTCTTTGAAATAAAAAGTGCCCCATTGAACGATTAAACATTTTTAATAGAACATCAATAAAAAAAATTAGAACAAATCTTGCATCTAACGGTGCACTGTGTTTGCATCCATATCTTTGAGGTGTAATCTACGAATATTATTATAAACACATCTTAGAAAATAATTGTAAATGCTGCTTTATAATCATATAATTCAAGTTAGAAGTGTGCACATACTTTACTGTTATATATAGAATGAGCAAATACTGTTTACTAATATCTTCCACACGTTTCAACAATATATTCTGTACGGTTTGCTGACGACGAAATAACGAATGCGAATGGTTGGTTGAAATAAACGAAGCCTTGTTGTAATATGTCGCTATCAATTGTTACCAAGGAGCCACGGTGGTCACCTGTGGTCACCAATAAGTTAAACGATCGGGGAAGAATATTGTCTTACATTATCAATTTATTATTATTTTGTCATTATATGCCTTGAATAATAAAAATACTCCAGTGACGTCCTGAGCGAAACATGTGATTTCGGCGGCCAAGTGAAAATGTTAACAGGAAACTTGATGTTCGATGCTCACTTTTACTATCCGACGTGTTTTTCGACCGAGCGATAGAACACGTCAATAATCGAAGATGCTGATTTTCGAAGAAGCGATCGAGCTGATTCTCACAACATCGCCTCCTTATCTTTCTCCTGCCGCTCTTGGTCCTCGAGCTGTAAGTCCAATCTCGCTTTTTTCTTCTGTCACACTTCGTGATATTAGGTCTTTCTTGCTTTTTGGCAGAGTATCGCGTCAGTATCTTTCTGTATACAATCTCCTACGCTGTGTTTTTGCATCGAATCTTTGCACTGTTTTTTTTTTTTTTTTTTTT